>NW_027097510.1:0-60000 GCF_019320115.1 Miscanthus floridulus
CGGACCGAAACAAGATTCCACTTGAGCCTCGTCACCTAGGAGTACCATCGGGTGCGTCCAAAATGATTTCTGAGCCTATGGTAGTTTGGCACAGACCGTGCACCTATCTTGCACTAATACTAACACTATATCCAAACGGACCGAAACGAGATTCCACTTGAGCCTCGTCACCCTGGAGTTCTATCAGGTGCGGTCGAAATGATTTTCGAGCCTTGTTTGGCACAAACCGTGCACCTATCTTGCGCTGATACTAACACTCTCCAAACGGACCGAAACAAGATTCCACTGAGCCTCGTCACCTAGGAGTACCATCGGGTGCGTCCAAAACGATTTCTGAGCCTATGGCACGTTTGGCACAGACCGTGCACCTATCTTGGACTAATACTAACACTATATCCAAACGGACCGAACGAGATTCCACTTGAGCCTCGTCACCTAGGAGTTCTGTCGGGTGCGATCAAAATGATTTTCGAGCCTTGTTTGGAACAAACCGTGCACCTGTCTTGCACTAATACTAACACTAGCTCCAAACGGACCAAAACAAGATTCCACTTGAGCCTCGTCACCTAGGAGTACAATCGGGTGCGTCCAAAATGATTTCTGAGCCTATGGTACGTTTGGCACAAAACCGTGCACCGATCTTGCACTAATACTAACACTATATCCAAACGGACCGAAACGAGATTCACTTGAGCCTCGTCACCTAGGAGTTCTATCGGGTGCGGTCAAAATGATTTTCGAGCCTTGTTTGGAACAAACCGTGCACCTGTCCTTGCACTAATACTAACACTATCTCCAAATGGACCGAAACAAGATTCCACTTGAGCCTCGTCATCTAGGAGTTTCCATCGCGTGCTTCCGAAATGATTTCCGAGCCTTGTTTGGGCACAAACCGTGCACCTATCTTGCACTGATACTAACACTATCTCCAAACGGACCAAAACAAGATTCCACTTGAGCCTCGTCACCTAGGAGTACCATCGGGTGCGTGCAAAATGATTTCTGAGCCTATGTACGTTTGTCACAAACCGGCACATATCTTGCACTAATACTAACACTATATCCAAACGGACCGAAACGAGATTTCACTTGAGCCTCGTCACCTAGGAGTTCTATCGGGTGCGGTCAAAATGATTTCCGAGCCTTGTTTGGAACAAACCGTGTACCTGTCTTGCACTAATACTAATACTATCTCCAAACAGACCAAAACAAGATTCCACTTGAGCCTCGTCATCTAGGAGTTCCATCGGGTGCTTCCAAAATGATTTCCGAGCCTTGTTTGGCACAAACCGTGCACCTATGTTGCACTGATACTAACACTATCTCCAAATGGACCGAAACAAGATTCCACTTGAGCCTCGTCACCTAGGAGTACCATCAGGTGCGTCCAAAATGATTTCTGAGCCTATGGTACGTTTGGCACAGACCGTGCACCTATCTTGCACTAATATTAACACTATATCCAAACAGACCGAAACGAGATTCCACTTGAGCCTCGTCACCTAGGAGTTCTATCGGGTGCGGTCAAAATGATTTCCGAGCCTTGATTGGAACAAACCGTGCACCTATCTTGCACTAATACTAGCACTATCTCCAAATGGACCGAAACAAGATTCCACTTGAGCCTCATCACCTAGGAGTACCATCGGGTGCTTCTGAAATGATTTTCTGAGCCTTGTTTGGCACAAACCGTGCACCTATCTTGCATTGATACTAACACTATCTCCAAATGGCCCGAAACAAGATTCCACTTGAGCCTCGTCACCTAGGAGTACCATCGGGTGCGTCCAAAATGATTTCTGAGCCTATGGTACGTTTGGCACAAACCGTGCACATATCTTGCACTAATACTAACACTATATCCAAATGGACCGAAACGAGATTCCACTTGAGCCTCATCACCTAGGAGTACCATCGGGTGCGTCCAAAATGATTTCTGAGCCTTTGGTACATTTGGCACAAACCGTGCACCTATCTAGCACTAATACTAAGACTATATCCAAACGGACCGAAACGAGATTTCACTTGAGCCTCGTCACCTAGGAGTTCTATCGGGTGCGGTCAAAATGATTTCCGAGCCTTGTTTGGAACAAACCGTGTACCCATCTTGCACTAATACTAACACTAACACCAAACGGACCGAAACAAGATTCCACTTGAGCCTCATCACCTAGGAGTACCATCGGGTGCGTGAAAAATGATTTCTGAGCCTATGTTACGTTTGTTACAAACCGTGCACATATCTTGCACTAATACTAACACTATATCCAAACGGACCGAAACGAGATTCCACTTGAGCCTCGTCACCTAGGAGTTCTATCGGGTGCGGTCAAAATGATTTCCGAGCCTTGTTTGGAACAAACCGTGCAACTGTCTTGCACTAATACTAACACTATCTCCAAACGGACTGACACAAGATTCCACTTGAGCCTCGTCACCTAGGAGTTCATCCGGTGCTTCTAAAATGATTTCCGAGCCTTGTTTGGCACAAACCATGCACCTATCTTGCATTGATACTAACACTATCTCTAAACGGACCGAAACAAGATTCCACTTGAGCCTCGTCACCTAAGAGTACCATTGGGTGCGTCCAAAACGATTTCTGAGCCTATGGTACGTTTGGCAGAAACCGTGCACATATCTTGCACTAGTACTAACACTATATCCAAACGTACCAAAATAAGATTCCACTTGAGCCTCGTCACCTAGGAGTATAATCGGGTGCGTCCAAAATGATTTCTGAGCCTATGGTACGTTTGGCACAGACCGTGCACCTATCTTGCACTAATACTAACACTATGTCCAAACGGACCGAAACGAGATTCCACTTGAGTTTCGTCACCCAGGCGTTCTATCGGGTGCGGTCCAAATGATTTTTGAGTCTTGTTTGGCACAAACCGTGCACCTCTCTTGCACTGATACTAACACTATCTCCAAATGGACCGAAACAAGATTCCACTTGAGCCTCGTCACCTAGGAGTACCATCGGGTGCGTCCAAAACGATTTCTGAGCCTATGGTACGTTTGCCACAGACCGTGCACCTATCTTGCACTAATACTAACACTATATCCAAACGGACCGAAACGAGATTCCACTTGAGCCTCGTCACCCAGGCGTTCTATCGGGTGTGGTCCAAATGATTTTTGAGTCTTGTTTGGCACAAACCGTGCACCTCTCTTGCACTGATACTAACACTATCTCCAAATGGACCGAAACAAGATTCCACTTGAGCCTCGTCACCTAGGAGTACCATCGGGTGTGTGCAAAACGATTTCTGAGCCTATGTTACGTTTGTTACAAACCGTGCACATATCTTGCACTAATACTAACACTATATCCAAACGGACCGAAACGAGATTCCACTTGAGCCTCGTCACCTAGGAGTTCTATCGGGTGCGGTCAAAATGATTTCCGAGCCTTGTTTGGAACAAACCGTGCACCTGTCTTGCACTAATACTAAGGCTATCTCCAAACGGACCGAAACAAGATTCCACTTGAGCCTCGTCATCTAGGAGTTCCATCGGGTGCTTCCGACATGATTTCCGAGCCTTGTTTGGCACAAACTATGCACCTATCTTGCACTGATACTAACACTATCTCCAAACGGACCAAAACAAGATTCCACTTGAGCCTCATCACCTAGGAGTACCATCGGGTGCGTCCAAAATGATTTCTGAGCCTATGGTACATTTGGCACAGACCGTGCACCTATCTTGCACTAATACTAACACTATATCCAAATGGACCGAAACGAGATTCCACTTGAGCCTCGTCACCTAGGAGTTCTATCGGGTGCGGTCAAAATGATTTTCGAGCCTTGTTTGGAACAAACCGTGCACATGTCTTGCACTAATACTAACACTATCTCCAAATGGACCGAAACAAGATTCCACTTGAGCCTCATCATCTAGGAGTTCCATCGGGTGCTTCCGAAATGATTTCTGAGCCTTGTTTGGCACAAACTATGCACCTATCTTGCACTGATACTAACACTATCTCCAAACGGACCAAAACAAGATTCCACTTGAGCCTCATCACCTAGGAGTACCATCGGGTGCGTCCAAAATGATTTCTGAGCCTATGGTACGTTTGGCACAGACCGTGCACCTATCTTGCACTAATACTAACACTATATCCAAACGGACCGAAACGAGATTCCACTTGAGCCTCGTCACCTAGGAGTTCTATCGGGTGCGGTCAAAATGATTTTCGAGCCTTGTTTGGAACAAACCGTGCACATGTCTTGCACTAATACTAACACTATCTCCAAACGGACCGAAACAAGATTCCACTTGAGCCTCGTCACCTAGGAGTACCATCGGGTGCGTGCAAAACGATTTCTAAGCCTATGTTACGTTTGTTACAAACCCTCCACATATCATGCACTAATACTAACACGATATCCAAACGGACCAAAATGAGATTCCACTTGAGCCTCGTCACCTAGGAGTTCTATCGGGTGCAGTCAAAATGATTTCCGAGCCTAGTTTGGAACAAACCGTGCACCTGTCTTGCACTAATACTAACACTATCTCCAAACGGACCAAAACAAGATTCCACTTGAGCCTCGTCACCTAGGAGTTCCATCGGGTGCTTCTGAAATGATTTCCGAGCGTTGTTTGGCACAAACCGTGCACCTATCTTGCATTGATACTAACACTATCTCCAAACGGACCGAAACAAGATTCCACTTGAGCCTCGTCACCTAGGAGTACCATCGGGTGCGTCCAAAATGATTTCTGAGCCTATGGTACGTTTGGCACAAACCGTGCACATATCTTGCACTAGTACTAACACTATATCCAAACGTACCGAGATAAGATTCCACTTGAGCCTCGTCACCTAGGAGTACAATCGGGTGCGTCCAAAATGATTTCTGAGCCTATGGTACGTTTGGCACAAACCGTGCACCGATCTTGCTATAATACTAACACTATATCCAAACGGACCGAAACGAGATTTCACTTGAGCCTCGTCACCTAGGAGTTCTATCGGGTGCGGTCAAAATAATTTCCGAGCCTTGTTTGGAACAAACCGTGCACCTATCTTGCACTAATACTAACACTAACTCCAAACGGACCAAAACAAGATTCCACTTGAGCCTCGTCACCTAGGAGTACCATCGGGTGCGTGCAAAACGATTTCTGAGCCTATGTTATGTTTGTTACAAACCGTGCACATATCTTGCACTAATACTAACACTATATCCAAACGGACTGAAACAAGATTCCACTTGAGCCTCGTCACCTAGGAGTTCTATCGAGTGCGGTCAAAATTATTTCCGAGCCTTGTTTGGAACAAACCGTGCACCTGTCTTGCACTAGTACTAACACTATCTCCAAATGGACCGAAACGAGATTCCACTTGAGCCTCGTCATCTAGGAGTTCCATCGGGTGCTTCCGAAATGATTTCCGAGACTTGTTTGGCACAAACCATGCACCTCTCTTGCACTGAGACTAACACTATCTCCAAACGGACCGAAACAAGATTCCACTTGAGCCTCGTCACCTAGGAGTATCATCGGGTGCGTCCAAAACGATTTCTGGGCCTATGGTACGTTTGGCACAGACCGTGCACCTATCTTTCACTAATACTAACACTATATCCAAACGGACTGAAATGAGATTCCACTTGAGCCTCGTCACCTAGGAGTTCTATCGGGTGCGGTCAATATGATTTTCGAGCCTTGTTTGGAACAAACCGTGCACCTGTCTTGCACTAATACTAACACTATCTCCAAACGGACCGAAACAAGATTCCACTTGAGCCTTGTCACCTAGGAGTTCTATCGGGTGCGGTCAAAATGATTTCCGAGCCTTGTTTGGAACAAACCGTGCACCTATCTTGCACTAATACTAGCACTATCTCCAAACAGACCGAAACAAGATTCCACTTGAGCCTCGTCATCTAGGAGTTCTATTGGGTGCAGTCAAAATGATTTCCGAGCCTTGTTTGGAACAAACCGTGCACCTATCTTGAACTAATACTAGCACTATCTCCAAACGGACCGAAACAAGATTCCACTTGAGCCTCATCACCTAGGAGTTCCATCGGGTGCTTCTGAAATGATTTCCGAGACTTGTTTGCCATAAACCGTGCACCTATCTTGCACTGAGACTAACACTATCTCCAAACGGACCGAAACAATATTCCACTTGAGCCTCGTCACCTAGGAGTACCATAGGGTGCGTCCAAAACGATTTCTAAGCCTATGTTACGTTTGTTAAAAACCGTGCACATATCTTGCACTAATACTAACACTATATCCAAACGGACCGAAACGAGATTCCACTTGAGCCTCATCACCTAGGAGTTCTATCGAGTGCGGTCAAAATGATTTCCGAGCCTTGTTTGGAACAAACCGTGCACCTGTCTTGCACTAATACTAACACTATCTCCAAACGGACCAAAACGAGATTCCACTTGAGCCTCGTCATCTAGGAGTTCCATCGGGTGCTTCTGAAATGATTTCCAAGACTTGTTTGGCACAAACCGTGCACCTCTCTTGCACTGAGACTAACACTATCTCCAAACGGACCGAAACAAGATTCCACTTGAGCCTCGTCACCTAGGAGTATCATCGGGTGCGTCCAAAATGATTTCTGGGCCTATGGTACATTTGGCACAGACCGTGCACCTATCTTTCACTAATACTAACACTATATCCAAACGGACCGAAACGAGATTCCACTTGAGCCTCATCACCTAGGAGTTCTATCGGGTGCGGTCAAAATGATTTTCGAGCCTTGTTTGGAACAAAGCGTGCACCTATCTTGCACTAATACTAACACTATCTCCAAACGGACCGAAACAAGATTCCACTTGAGCCTCGTCACCTAGGAGTACCATCGGGTGCGTAAAAAATGATTTCTGAGCCTATGGTACGTTTGGCACAAACCGTGCACATATCTTGCACTAATACTAACACTATCCAAACGGACTGAAACGAGATTCCACTTGAGCCTCGTCACCTAGGAGTACCATCGGGTGCGTGCAAAACGATTTCTGAGCCAATGGTACGTTTGGCACAAACCGTGCACCTATCTTGCACTAATACTAACACTATATCCAAACAGACCGAAACGAGATTCCACTTGAGCCTCGTCACCTTGGAGTTCTATCGGGCGCAGTCAAAATGATTTCCGAGCCTTGTTTGGAACAAACCATGCACATGTCTTGCACTAATACTAACACTATCTCCAAATGGACCGAAACAAGATTCCACTTGAGCCTCGTCATCTAGGAGTTCCATCGGGTGCTTCCGAAATGATTTCCGAGACTTGTTTGCCACAAACCGTGCACCTCTCTTGCACTGAGACTAACACTATCTCCAAACGGACCAAAACAATATTCCACTTGAGCCTCGTCACCTAGGAGTACCATCAGGTGCGTCCAAAACGATTTCTGAGCCTATGGCATGTTTGGCACAGACCATGCACCTATCTTGGACTAATACTAACACTATATCCAAACGGACTGAAACGAGATTCCACTTGAGCCTCGTCACCTAGGAGTTCTATCGGGTGCGGTCAAAATAATTTTCGAGCCTTGTTTGGAACAAACCGTGCACCTGTCTTGCACTAATACTAACACTATCTCCAAACGGACTGAAACAAGATTCCACTTGAGCCTCATCATCTAGGAGTTCCATCGGGTGCTTCCGAAATGATTTCCGAGACTTGTTTGGCACAAACTGTGCACCTATCTTGCACTGATACTAACACTATCTCCAAACGGACCGAAACAAGATTCCACTTGAGCCTCGTCACCTAGGAGTACCATCAGGTGCGTCCAAAATGATTTCTGAGCCTATGCTTCATTTGGCACAAACCGTGCACCTATCTTGCACTAATACTAACACTATATCCAAACAGAACGAAACGAGATTCCACTTGAGCCTCGTCACCTAGGAGTTCTATCGGGTGCGGTCAAAATGATTTTTGAGCCATGTTTGGAACAAACCGTGCACCTATCTTGCACTAATACAAACACTATCTCCAAACGGACCGAAACAAGATTCCACTTGAGCCTCATCACCAAGGAGTACCATCGGGTGCGTGCAAAACGATTTCTGAGCCTATGTTACGTTTGTTACAAACCATGCACATATCTTGCACTAATACTAACACTATATCCAAACAGACCAAAATGGGTTTCCACTTGAGCCTCATCACCTAGGAGTTCTATCGGGTGCAGTCAAAATGATTTCTGAGCCTTGTTTGGAACAAACCGTGCACCTGTCTTGCACTAATACTAACACTATCTCCAAACGGACCGAAACAAGATTCCACTTGAGCCTCGTCACCTAGGAGTACCATCGGGTGCGTGCAAAACGATTTATGAGCCTATGTTACGTTTGTTACAAACCGTGCACATATCTTGCACTAATACTAAAACTATATCCAAACGGACCGAAACGAGATTCCACTTGAGCCTCGTCACCTTGGAGTTCTATCGGGTGCGGTCAAAATGATTTCCGAGCCTTGTTTGGAACAAACCGTGCACCTGTCTTGCACTAATACTAACACTATCTCCAAACGGACCGAAACAAGATTCCACTTGAGCCTCGTCACCTAGGAGTACCATCGGGTGCGTCCAAAATGATTTCTGAGCCTATGGTACGTTTGGCACAAACCGTGCACATATCTTGCACTAAAACTAACACTATCCAAATGGACTGAAACGAGATTCCACTTGACCCTCGTCACCTAGGAGTACCATCGGGTGCGTGCAAAACGATTTCTGAGCCTATGGTACGTTTGGCACAAACCGTGCACCTATCTTGCACTAATACTAACACTATATCCAAACAGGCCGAAACGAGATTCCACTTGAGCCTCGTCACCTAGGAGTTCTATCGGGTGCAGTCAAAATGATGCCCTTGCCTTGTTTGGAACAAACCGTGCACCTATCTTGCACTAATACTAACACTATCTCCAAACGGACCGAAACAAGATTCCACTTGAGCCTCGTCATCTAGGAGTTCCATCGGGTGCTTCTGAAATGATTTCCGAGACTTGTTTGCCACAAACCGTGCACCTCTCTTGCACTGAGACTAACACTATCTCCAAACGGACCGAAACAATATTCCACTTGAGCCTCGTCACCTAGGAGTACCATAGGGTGCGTCCAAAACGATTTCTGAGCCTATGGCACGTTTGGCACAGACCGTGCACCTATCTTGGACTAATACTAACACTATATCCAAACGGACCGAAACGAGATTCCACTTGAGCCTCGTCGCCTAGGAGTTCTATCGGGTGCGGTCAAAATGATTTTCGAGCCTTGTTTGGAACAAACCGTGCACCTGTCTTGCACTAATACTAACACTATCTCCAAACGGACCGAAACAAGATTCCACTTGAGCCTCGTCATCTAGGAGTTCCATCGGGTGCTTCTGAAATGATTTCCAAGACTTGTTTGGCACAAACCGTGCACCTCTCTTGCACTGAGACTAACACTATCTCCAAACGGACCGAAACAAGATTCCACTTGAGCCTCGTCACCTAGGAGTATCATCGGGTGCGTCCAAAATGATTTCTGGGCCTATGGTACATTTGGCACAGACCGTGCACCTATCTTTCACTAATACTAACACTATATCCAAACGGACCGAAACGAGATTCCACTTGAGCCTCATCACCTAGGAGTTCTATCGGGTGCGGTCAAAATGATTTTCGAGCCTTGTTTGGAACAAACCGTGCACCTATCTTGCACTAATACTAACACTATCTCCAAACGGACCGAAACAAGATTCCACTTGAGCCTCGTCACCTAGGAGTACCATCGGGTGCGTCCAAAATGATTTCTGAGCCTATGGTACGTTTGGCACAAACCGTGCACATATCTTGCACTAATACTAACACTATCCAAACGGACTGAAACGAGATTCCACTTGAGCCTCGTCACCTAGGAGTACCATCGGGTGCGTGCAAAACGATTTCTGAGCCAATGGTACGTTTGGCACAAACCGTGCACCTATCTTGCACTAATACTAACACTATATCCAAACAGACCGAAACGAGATTCCACTTGAGCCTCGTCACCTTGGAGTTCTATCGGGCGCAGTCAAAATGATTTCCGAGCCTTGTTTGGAACAAACCATGCACATGTCTTGCACTAATACTAACACTATCTCCAAATGGACCGAAACAAGATTCCACTTGAGCCTCGTCATCTAGGAGTTCCATCGGGTGCTTCCGAAATGATTTCCGAGACTTGTTTGCCACAAACCGTGCACCTCTCTTGCACTGAGACTAACACTATCTCCAAACGGACCAAAACAATATTCCACTTGAGCCTCGTCACCTAGGAGTACCATCAGGTGCGTCCAAAACGATTTCTGAGCCTATGGCATGTTTGGCACAGACCATGCACCTATCTTGGACTAATACTAACACTATATCCAAACGGACTGAAACGAGATTCCACTTGAGCCTCGTCACCTAGGAGTTCTATCGGGTGCGGTCAAAATAATTTTCGAGCCTTGTTTGGAACAAACCGTGCACCTATCTTGCACTAATACTAACACTATCTCCAAACGGACTGAAACAAGATTCCACTTGAGCCTCATCATCTAGGAGTTCCATCGGGTGCTTCCGAAATGATTTCCGAGACTTGTTTGGCACAAACTGTGCACCTATCTTGCACTGATACTAACACTATCTCCAAACGGACCGAAACAAGATTCCACTTGAGCCTCGTCACCTAGGAGTACCATCAGGTGCGTCCAAAATGATTTCTGAGCCTATGCTTCATTTGGCACAAACCGTGCACCTATCTTGCACTAATACTAACACTATATCCAAACAGAACGAAACGAGATTCCACTTGAGCCTCGTCACCTAGGAGTTCTATCGGGTGCGGTCAAAATGATTTTTGAGCCATGTTTGGAACAAACCGTGCACCTATCTTGCACTAATACAAACACTATCTCCAAACGGACCGAAACAAGATTCCACTTGAGCCTCATCACCAAGGAGTACCATCGGGTGCGTGCAAAACGATTTCTGAGCCTATGTTACGTTTGTTACAAACCGTGCACATATCTTGCACTAATACTAACACTACATCCAAACAGACCAAAATGGGTTTCCACTTGAGCCTCATCACCTAGGAGTTCTATCGGGTGCAGTCAAAATGATTTCTGAGCCTTGTTTGGAACAAACCGTGCACCTGTCTTGCACTAATACTAACACTATCTCCAAACGGACCGAAACAAGATTCCACTTGAGCCTCGTCACCTAGGAGTACCATCGGGTGCGTGCAAAACGATTTATGAGCCTATGTTACGTTTGTTACAAACCGTGCACATATCTTGCACTAATACTAAAACTATATCCAAACGGACCGAAACGAGATTCCACTTGAGCCTCGTCACCTTGGAGTTCTATCGGGTGCGGTCAAAATGATTTCCGAGCCTTGTTTGGAACAAACCGTGCACCTGTCTTGCACTAATACTAACACTATCTCCAAACGGACCGAAACAAGATTCCACTTGAGCCTCGTCACCTAGGAGTACCATCGGGTGCGTCCAAAATGATTTCTGAGCCTATGGTACGTTTGGCACAAACCGTGCACATATCTTGCACTAATACTAACACTATCCAAACGGACTGAAACGAGATTCCACTTGACCCTCGTCACCTAGGAGTACCATCGGGTGCGTGCAAAATGATTTCTGAGCCTATGGTACGTTTGGCACAAACCGTGCACCTATCTTGCACTAATACTAACACTATATCCAAACAGGCCGAAACGAGATTCCACTTGAGCCTCGTCACCTAGGAGTTCTATCGGGTGCAGTCAAAATGATGTCCTTGCCTTGTTTGGAACAAACCGTGCACCTATCTTGCACTAATACTAACACTATCTCCAAACGGACCGAAACAAGATTCCACTTGAGCCTCGTCATCTAGGAGTTCCATCGGGTGCTTCTGAAATGATTTCCGAGACTTGTTTGCCACAAACCGTGCACCTCTCTTGCACTGAGACTAACACTATCTCCAAACGGACCGAAACAATATTCCACTTGAGCCTCGTCACCTAGGAGTACCATAGGGTGCGTCCAAAACGATTTCTGAGCCTATGGCACGTTTGGCACAGACCGTGCACCTATCTTGGACTAATACTAACACTATATCCAAACGGACCGAAACGAGATTCCACTTGAGCCTCGTCGCCTAGGAGTTCTATCGGGTGCGGTCAAAATGATTTTCGAGCCTTGTTTGGAACAAACCGTGCACCTGTCTTGCACTAATACTAACACTATCTCCAAACGGACCGAAACAAGATTCCACTTGAGCCTCGTCATCTAGGAGTTCCATCGGGTGCTTCCGAAATGATTTCCGAGACTTGTTTGCCACAAACCGTGCACCTCTCTTGCACTGAGACTAACACTATCTCCAAACGGACCAAAACAATATTCCACTTGAGCCTCGTCACCTAGGAGTACCATCAGGTGCGTCCAAAATGATTTCTGAGCCTATGGCATGTTTGGCACAGACCATGCACCTATCTTGGACTAATACTAACACTATATCCAAACGGACCGAAATAAGATTCCACTTGAGCCTCATCACCAAGGAGTACCATCGGGTGCGTGCAATACGATTTCTGAGCCTATGTTACGTTTGTTACAAACCGTGCACATATCTTGCACTAATACTAACACTATATCCAAACGGACCAAAACGAGATTCCACTTGAGCCTCGTCACCTAGGAGTTCTATCGGGTGCGGTCAAAATAATTTTCGAGCCTTGTTTGGAACAAACCGTGCACCTATCTTGCACTAATACTAACACTATCTCCAAACGGACTGAAACAAGATTCCACTTGAGCCTCATCATCTAGGAGTTCCATCGGGTGCTTCCGAAATGATTTCCGAGACTTGTTTGGCACAAACTGTGCACCTATCTTGCACTGATACTAACACTATCTCCAAACGGACCGAAACAAGATTCCACTTGAGCCTCGTCACCTAGGAGTACCATCAGGTGCGTCCAAAATGATTTCTGAGCCTATGCTTCATTTGGCACAAACCGTGCACCTATCTTGCACTAATACTAACACTATATCCAAACAGAACGAAACGAGATTCCACTTGAGCCTCGTCACCTAGGAGTTCTATCGGGTGCGGTCAAAATGATTTTTGAGCCATGTTTGGAACAAACCGTGCACCTATCTTGCACTAATACAAACACTATCTCCAAACGGACCGAAACAAGATTCCACTTGAGCCTCATCACCAAGGAGTACCATCGGGTGCGTGCAAAACGATTTCTGAGCCTATGTTACGTTTGTTACAAACCATGCACATATCTTGCACTAATACTAACACTATATCCAAACAGACCAAAATGGGTTTCCACTTGAGCCTCATCACCTAGGAGTTCTATCGGGTGCAGTCAAAATGATTTCTGAGCCTTGTTTGGAACAAACCGTGCACCTGTCTTGCACTAATACTAACACTATCTCCAAACGGACCGAAACAAGATTCCACTTGAGCCTCGTCACCTAGGAGTACCATCGGGTGCGTGCAAAACGATTTATGAGCCTATGTTACGTTTGTTACAAACCGTGCACATATCTTGCACTAATACTAAAACTATATCCAAACGGACCGAAACGAGATTCCACTTGAGCCTCGTCACCTTGGAGTTCTATCGGGTGCGGTCAAAATGATTTCCGAGCCTTGTTTGGAACAAACCGTGCACCTGTCTTGCACTAATACTAACACTATCTCCAAACGGACCGAAACAAGATTCCACTTGAGCCTCGTCACCTAGGAGTACCATCGGGTGCGTCCAAAATGATTTCTGAGCCTATGGTACGTTTGGCACAAACCGTGCACATATCTTGCACTAATACTAACACTATCCAAACGGACTGAAACGAGATTCCACTTGACCCTCGTCACCTAGGAGTACCATCGGGTGCGTGCAAAACGATTTCTGAGCCTATGGTACGTTTGGCACAAACCGTGCACCTATCTTGCACTAATACTAACACTATATCCAAACAGGCCGAAACGAGATTCCACTTGAGCCTCGTCACCTAGGAGTTCTATCGGGTGCAGTCAAAATGATGCCCTTGCCTTGTTTGGAACAAACCGTGCACCTATCTTGCACTAATACTAACACTATCTCCAAACGGACCGAAACAAGATTCCACTTGAGCCTCGTCATCTAGGAGTTCCATCGGGTGCTTCTGAAATGATTTCCGAGACTTGTTTGCCACAAACCGTGCACCTCTCTTGCACTGAGACTAACACTATCTCCAAACGGACCGAAACAATATTCCACTTGAGCCTCGTCACCTAGGAGTACCATAGGGTGCGTCCAAAACGATTTCTGAGCCTATGGCACGTTTGGCACAGACCGTGCACCTATCTTGGACTAATACTAACACTATATCCAAACGGACCGAAACGAGATTCCACTTGAGCCTCGTCGCCTAGGAGTTCTATCGGGTGCGGTCAAAATGATTTTCGAGCCTTGTTTGGAACAAACCGTGCACCTGTCTTGCACTAATACTAACACTATCTCCAAACGGACCGAAACAAGATTCCACTTGAGCCTCGTCATCTAGGAGTTCCATCGGGTGCTTCTGAAATGATTTCCAAGACTTGTTTGGCACAAACCGTGCACCTCTCTTGCACTGAGACTAACACTATCTCCAAACGGACCGAAACAAGATTCCACTTGAGCCTCGTCACCTAGGAGTATCATCGGGTGCGTCCAAAATGATTTCTGGGCCTATGGTACATTTGGCACAGACCGTGCACCTATCTTTCACTAATACTAACACTATATCCAAACGGACCGAAACGGGATTCCACTTGAGCCTCATCACCTAGGAGTTCTATCGGGTGCGGTCAAAATGATTTTCGAGCCTTGTTTGGAACAAACCGTGCACCTATCTTGCACTAATACTAACACTATCTCCAAACGGACCGAAACAAGATTCCACTTGAGCCTCGTCACCTAGGAGTACCATCGGGTGCGTCCAAAATGATTTCTGAGCCTATGGTACGTTTGGCACAAACCGTGCACATATCTTGCACTAATACTAACACTATCCAAACGGACTGAAACGAGATTCCACTTGAGCCTCGTCACCTAGGAGTACCATCGGGTGCGTGCAAAACGATTTCTGAGCCAATGGTACGTTTGGCACAAACCGTGCACCTATCTTGCACTAATACTAACACTATATCCAAACAGACCGAAACGAGATTCCACTTGAGCCTCGTCACCTTGGAGTTCTATCGGGCGCAGTCAAAATGATTTCCGAGCCTTGTTTGGAACAAACCATGCACATGTCTTGCACTAATACTAACACTATCTCCAAATGGACCGAAACAAGATTCCACTTGAGCCTCGTCATCTAGGAGTTCCATCGGGTGCTTCCGAAATGATTTCCGAGACTTGTTTGCCACAAACCGTGCACCTCTCTTGCACTGAGACTAACACTATCTCCAAACGGACCAAAACAATATTCCACTTGAGCCTCGTCACCTAGGTGTACCATCAGGTGCGTCCAAAACGATTTCTGAGCCTATGGCATGTTTGGCACAGACCATGCACCTATCTTGGACTAATACTAACACTATATCCAAACGGACTGAAACGAGATTCCACTTGAGCCTCGTCACCTAGGAGTTCTATCGGGTGCGGTCAAAATAATTTTCGAGCCTTGTTTGGAACAAACCGTGCACCTATCTTGCACTAATACTAACACTATCTCCAAACGGACTGAAACAAGATTCCACTTGAGCCTCATCATCTAGGAGTTCCATCGGGTGCTTCCGAAATGATTTCCGAGACTTGTTTGGCACAAACTGTGCACCTATCTTGCACTGATACTAACACTATCTCCAAACGGACCGAAACAAGATTCCACTTGAGCCTCGTCACCTAGGAGTACCATCAGGTGCGTCCAAAATGATTTCTGAGCCTATGCTTCATTTGGCACAAACCGTGCACCTATCTTGCACTAATACTAACACTATATCCAAACAGAACGAAACGAGATTCCACTTGAGCCTCGTCACCTAGGAGTTCTATCGGGTGCGGTCAAAATGATTTTTGAGCCATGTTTGGAACAAACCGTGCACCTATCTTGCACTAATACAAACACTATCTCCAAACGGACCGAAACAAGATTCCACTTGAGCCTCATCACCAAGGAGTACCATCGGGTGCGTGCAAAACGATTTCTGAGCCTATGTTACGTTTGTTACAAACCGTGCACATATCTTGCACTAATACTAACACTACATCCAAACAGACCAAAATGGGTTTCCACTTGAGCCTCATCACCTAGGAGTTCTATCGGGTGCAGTCAAAATGATTTCTGAGCCTTGTTTGGAACAAACCGTGCACCTGTCTTGCACTAATACTAACACTATCTCCAAACGGACCGAAACAAGATTCCACTTGAGCCTCGTCACCTAGGAGTACCATCGGGTGCGTGCAAAACGATTTATGAGCCTATGTTACGTTTGTTACAAACCGTGCACATATCTTGCACTAATACTAAAACTATATCCAAACGGACCGAAACGAGATTCCACTTGAGCCTCGTCACCTTGGAGTTCTATCGGGTGCGGTCAAAATGATTTCCGAGCCTTGTTTGGAACAAACCGTGCACCTGTCTTGCACTAATACTAACACTATCTCCAAACGGACCGAAACAAGATTCCACTTGAGCCTCGTCACCTAGGAGTACCATCGGGTGCGTCCAAAATGATTTCTGAGCCTATGGTACGTTTGGCACAAACCGTGCACATATCTTGCACTAATACTAACACTATCCAAACGGACTGAAACGAGATTCCACTTGACCCTCGTCACCTAGGAGTACCATCGGGTGCGTGCAAAACGATTTCTGAGCCTATGGTACGTTTGGCACAAACCGTGCACCTATCTTGCACTAATACTAACACTATATCCAAACAGGCCGAAACGAGATTCCACTTGAGCCTCGTCACCTAGGAGTTCTATCGGGTGCAGTCAAAATGATGTCCTTGCCTTGTTTGGAACAAACCGTGCACCTATCTTGCACTAATACTAACACTATCTCCAAACGGACCGAAACAAGATTCCACTTGAGCCTCGTCATCTAGGAGTTCCATCGGGTGCTTCTGAAATGATTTCCGAGACTTGTTTGCCACAAACCGTGCACCTCTCTTGCACTGAGACTAACACTATCTCCAAACGGACCGAAACAATATTCCACTTGAGCCTCGTCACCTAGGAGTACCATAGGGTGCGTCCAAAACGATTTCTGAGCCTATGGCACGTTTGGCACAGACCGTGCACCTATCTTGGACTAATACTAACACTATATCCAAACGGACCGAAACGAGATTCCACTTGAGCCTCGTCGCCTAGGAGTTCTATCGGGTGCGGTCAAAATGATTTTCGAGCCTTGTTTGGAACAAACCGTGCACCTGTCTTGCACTAATACTAACACTATCTCCAAACGGACCGAAACAAGATTCCACTTGAGCCTCGTCATCTAGGAGTTCCATCGGGTGCTTCCGAAATGATTTCCGAGACTTGTTTGCCACAAACCGTGCACCTCTCTTGCACTGAGACTAACACTATCTCCAAACGGACCAAAACAATATTCCACTTGAGCCTCGTCACCTAGGAGTACCATCAGGTGCGTCCAAAATGATTTCTGAGCCTATGGCATGTTTGGCACTGACCATGCACCTATCTTGGACTAATACTAACACTATATCCAAACGGACCGAAATAAGATTCCACTTGAGCCTCATCACCAAGGAGTACCATCGGGTGCGTGCAATACGATTTCTGAGCCTATGTTACGTTTGTTACAAACCGTGCACATATCTTGCACTAATACTAACACTATATCCAAACGGACCAAAACGAGATTCCACTTGAGCCTCGTCACCTAGGAGTTCTATCGGGTGCGGTCAAAATAATTTTCGAGCCTTGTTTGGAACAAACCGTGCACCTATCTTGCACTAATACTAACACTATCTCCAAACGGACTGAAACAAGATTCCACTTGAGCCTCATCATCTAGGAGTTCCATCGGGTGCTTCCGAAATGATTTCCGAGACTTGTTTGGCACAAACTGTGCACCTATCTTGCACTGATACTAACACTATCTCCAAACGGACCGAAACAAGATTCCACTTGAGCCTCGTCACCTAGGAGTACCATCAGGTGCGTCCAAAATGATTTCTGAGCCTATGCTTCATTTGGCACAAACCGTGCACCTATCTTGCACTAATACTAACACTATATCCAAACAGAACGAAACGAGATTCCACTTGAGCCTCGTCACCTAGGAGTTCTATCGGGTGCGGTCAAAATGATTTTTGAGCCATGTTTGGAACAAACCGTGCACCTATCTTGCACTAATACAAACACTATCTCCAAACGGACCGAAACAAGATTCCACTTGAGCCTCATCACCAAGGAGTACCATCGGGTGCGTGCAAAACGATTTCTGAGCCTATGTTACGTTAGTTACAAACCGTGCACATATCTTGCACTAATACTAACACTACATCCAAACAGACCAAAATGGGTTTCCACTTGAGCCTCATCACCTAGGAGTTCTATCGGGTGCAGTCAAAATGATTTCTGAGCCTTGTTTGGAACAAACCGTGCACCTGTCTTGCACTAATACTAACACTATCTCCAAACGGACCGAAACAAGATTCCACTTGAGCCTCGTCACCTAGGAGTACCATCGGGTGCGTGCAAAACGATTTATGAGCCTATGTTACGTTTGTTACAAACCGTGCACATATCTTGCACTAATACTAAAACTATATCCAAACGGACCGAAACGAGATTCCACTTGAGCCTCGTCACCTTGGAGTTCTATCGGGTGCGGTCAAAATGATTTCCGAGCCTTGTTTGGAACAAACCGTGCACCTGTCTTGCACTAATACTAACACTATCTCCAAACGGACCGAAACAAGATTCCACTTGAGCCTCGTCACCTAGGAGTACCATCGGGTGCGTCCAAAATGATTTCTGAGCCTATGGTACGTTTGGCACAAACCGTGCACATATCTTGCACTAATACTAACACTATCCAAACGGACTGAAACGAGATTCCACTTGACCCTCGTCACCTAGGAGTACCATCGGGTGCGTGCAAAACGATTTCTGAGCCTATGGTACGTTTGGCACAAACCGTGCACCTATCTTGCACTAATACTAACACTATATCCAAACAGGCCGAAACGAGATTCCACTTGAGCCTCGTCACCTAGGAGTTCTATCGGGTGCAGTCAAAATGATGTCCTTGCCTTGTTTGGAACAAACCGTGCACCTATCTTGCACTAATACTAACACTATCTCCAAACGGACCGAAACAAGATTCCACTTGAGCCTCGTCATCTAGGAGTTCCATCGGGTGCTTCTGAAATGATTTCCGAGACTTGTTTGCCACAAACCGTGCACCTCTCTTGCACTGAGACTAACACTATCTCCAAACGGACCGAAACAATATTCCACTTGAGCCTCGTCGCCTAGGAGTACCATAGGGTGCGTCCAAAACGATTTCTGAGCCTATGGCACGTTTGGCACAGACCGTGCACCTATCTTGGACTAATACTAACACTATATCCAAACGGACCGAAACGAGATTCCACTTGAGCCTCGTCGCCTAGGAGTTCTATCGGGTGCGGTCAAAATGATTTTCGAGCCTTGTTTGGAACAAACCGTGCACCTGTCTTGCACTAATACTAACACTATCTCCAAACGGACCGAAACAAGATTCCACTTGAGCCTCATCATCTAGGAGTTCCATCGGGTGCTTCCGATATGATTTCCGAGACTTGTTTGGCACAAACCGTGCACCTATCTTTCACTGATACTAACACTATCTCCAAACGGACCGAAACAAGATTCCACTTGAGCCTCGTCACCTAGGAGTACCATCAGGTGCGTCCAAAACGATTTCTGAGCCTATGTTTCATTTGGCACAAACCGTGCACCTATCTTGCACTAATACTAACACTATATCCAAACAGACCGAAACGTGATTCCACTTGAGCCTTGTCACCTAGGAGTTCTATCGGGTGCGGTCAACATGATTTCCGAGCCTTGTTTGGAACAAACCGTGCACCTATCTTGCACTAATACTAACACTATCTCCAAATGGACCGAAATAAGATTCCACTTGAGCCTCATCACCAAGGAGTACCATCGGGTGCGTGCAATACGATTTCTGAGCCTATGTTTCATTTGGCACAAACCGTGCACCTATCTTGCACTAATACTAACACTATATCCAAACGGACCGAAACAAGATTCCACTTGAGCCTCGTCACCTAGGAGTTCTATCGGGTGCAGTCAAAATGATTTTCGAGCCTTGTTTGGAACAAACCGTGCACCTGTCTTACACTAATACTAACACTATCTCCAAACGGACCGAAACAAGGTTCCACTTGAGCCTCGTCACCTAGGAGTACCATCGGGTGCGTGCAAAACAATTTATGAGCCTATGTTACATTTGTTACAAACCGTGCACATATCTTGCACTAATACTAACACAATATCCAAACGGACCGAAACAAGATTCCACTTGAGCCTCATCACCTAGGAGTTCTATCGGGTGCGGTCAAAATGATTTCCGAGCCTTGTTTGGAACAAACCATGCACCTGTCTTGCACTAATACTAACACTATCTCCAAACGGACCAAAACAAGATTCCACTTGAGCCTCGTCATCTAGGAGTTCCATCGGGTGCGTCCGAAATGATTTCCGAGCCTTGTTTGGCACAAACCGTGCACCTATCTTGCACTGATACTAACACTATCTCCAAACGGACCGAAACAAGATTCCACTTGAGCCTCGTCACCTAGGAGTACCATCGGGTGCGTGCAAAACGATTTCTGAGCCTATGTTACGTTTGTTACAAACCGTCCACCTATCTTGCACTAATACTTACACTATATCCAAACGGACCGAAACGAGATTCCACTTGAGCCTCGTGACCTAGGAGTTCTATCGGGTGCAGTCAAAATGATTTCCGAGCCTTGTTTGGAACAAAGCTTGCACCTGTCTTCCACTAATACTAACACTATCTCCAAACGGACCGAAACAAGATTTCACTTGAGCCTCGTCACCTAGGAGTACCATCGGGTGCATCCAAAATGATTTCTGAGCCTATGGTACGTTTAGCAGAAACCGTGCACATATCTTGCACTAATACTAACACTATCCAAACGGACCGAAACAAGATTCGACTTGAGCCTCGTCACCTAGGAGTACCATCGGGTGCGTGCAAAACGATTTCTGAGCCTATGGTACGTTTGGCACAAACCGTGGACCTATCTTGCACTAAAACAAACACTATATCCAAACAGGCCGAAATAAGATTCCACTTGAGCCTCATCACATAAGAGTTCCATCGGGTGCTTCTGAAATGATTTCCGAGTCTTGTTTGGCACAAACCGTGCACATATCTTGCACTGATACTAACACTATCTCCAAACGGACCAAAATAAGATTCCACTTGAGCCTCGTCACCTAGGAGTACCATCGGGTGCGTCCAAAACAATTTTTGAGCCTATGGTACGTTGGGCACAGACCGGGCACCTATCTTGCACTAATACTAACACTATATCCAAATGGACCAAAACGAGATTCCACTTGAGCCTCGTCACCCTGGAGTTCTATCGGGTGCGGTCGAAATGATTTCCGAGCCTTGTTTGGCACAAACCGTGCACCTATCTTGCGCTGATACTAACACTCTCTCCAAACGGACCGAAACAAGATTCCACTTGAGCCTCGTCACCTAGGAGTACCATCGGGTGCGTCCAAAATGATTTCTGAGCCTATGGTACGTTTGGCACAGACCGTGCACCTATCTTGCACTAATACTAACACTATATCCAAACGGAGCGAAACGAGATTCCACTTGAGCCTCGTCACCCTGGAGTTCTATCAGGTGCGGTCGAAATGATTTTCGAGCCTTGTTTGGCACAAACCGTGCACCTATCTTGCGCTGATACTAACACTCTCTCCAAACGGACCGAAACAAGATTCCACTTGAGCCTCGTCACCTAGGAGTACCATCGGGTGCGTCCAAAACGATTTCTGAGCCTATGGCACGTTTGGCACAGACCGTGCACCTATATTGGACTAATACTAACACTATATCCAAACGGACCGAAACGAGATTCCACTTGAGCCTCGTCACCTAGGAGTTCTGTCGGGTGCGGTCAAAATGATTTTCGAGCCTTGTTTGGAACAAACCGTGCACCTGTCTTGCACTAATACTAACACTATCTCCAAACGGACCAAAACAAGATTCCACTTGAGCCTCATCATCTAGGAGTTCCATCGGGTGCTTCCGATATGATTTCCGAGACTTGTTTGGCACAAACCGTGCACCTATCTTTCACTGATACTAACACTATCTCCAAACGGACCGAAACAAGATTCCACTTGAGCCTCGTCACCTAGGAGTACCATCAGGTGCGTCCAAAACGATTTCTGAGCCTATGTTTCATTTGGCACAAACCGTGCACCTATCTTGCACTAATACTAACACTATATCCAAACAGACCGAAACGTGATTCCACTTGAGCCTCGTCACCTAGGAGTTCTATCGAGTGCGGTCAACATGATTTCCGAGCCTTGTTTGGAACAAACCGTGCACCTATCTTGCACTAATACTAACACTATCTCCAAATGGACCGAAATAAGATTCCACTTGAGCCTCATCACCAAGGAGTACCATCGGGTGCGTGCAATACGATTTCTGAGCCTATGTTACGTTTGTTACAAACCGTGCACATATCTTGCACTAATACTAACACTATATCCAAACGGACCGAAACAAGATTCCACTTGAGCCTCGTCACCTAGGAGTTCTATCGGGTGCAGTCAAAATGATTTTCGAGCCTTGTTTGGAACAAACCGTGCACCTGTCTTGCACTAATACTAACACTATCTCCAAACGGACCGAAACAAGATTCCACTTGAGCCTCGTCACCTAGGAGTACCATCGGGTGCGTGCAAAACGATTTATGAGCCTATGTTACGTTTGTTACAAACCGTGCACATATCTTGCACTAATACTAAAACTATATCCAAACGGACCGAAACGAGATTCCACTTGAGCCTCGTCACCTTGGAGTTCTATCGGGTGCGGTCAAAATGATTTCCGAGCCTTGTTTGGAACAAACCGTGCACCTGTCTTGCACTAATACTAACACTATCTCCAAACGGACCGAAACAAGATTCCACTTGAGCCTCGTCACCTAGGAGTACCATCGGGTGCGTCCAAAATGATTTCTGAGCCTATGGTACGTTTGGCACAAACCGTGCACATATCTTGCACTAATACTAACACTATCCAAACGGACTGAAACGAGATTCCACTTGACCCTCGTCACCTAGGAGTACCATCGGGTGCGTGCAAAACGATTTCTGAGCCTATGGTACGTTTGGCACAAACCGTGCACCTATCTTGCACTAATACTAACACTATATCCAAACAGGCCGAAACGAGATTCCACTTGAGCCTCGTCACCTAGGAGTTCTATCGGGTGCAGTCAAAATGATGTCCTTGCCTTGTTTGGAACAAACCGTGCACCTATCTTGCACTAATACTAACACTATCTCCAAACGGACCGAAACAAGATTCCACTTGAGCCTCGTCATCTAGGAGTTCCATCGGGTGCTTCTGAAATGATTTCCGAGACTTGTTTGCCACAAACCGTGCACCTCTCTTGCACTGAGACTAACACTATCTCCAAACGGACCGAAACAATATTCCACTTGAGCCTCGTCGCCTAGGAGTACCATAGGGTGCGTCCAAAACGATTTCTGAGCCTATGGCACGTTTGGCACAGACCGTGCACCTATCTTGGACTAATACTAACACTATATCCAAACGGACCGAAACGAGATTCCACTTGAGCCTCGTCGCCTAGGAGTTCTATCGGGTGCGGTCAAAATGATTTTCGAGCCTTGTTTGGAACAAACCGTGCACCTGTCTTGCACTAATACTAACACTATCTCCAAACGGACCGAAACAAGATTCCACTTGAGCCTCATCATCTAGGAGTTCCATCGGGTGCTTCCGATATGATTTCCGAGACTTGTTTGGCACAAACCGTGCACCTATCTTTCACTGATACTAACACTATCTCCAAACGGACCGAAACAATATTCCACTTGAGCCTCGTCACCTAGGAGTACCATCAGGTGCGTCCAAAACGATTTCTGAGCCTATGTTTCATTTGGCACAAACCGTGCACCTATCTTGCACTAATACTAACACTATATCCAAACAGACCGAAACGTGATTCCACTTGAGCCTTGTCACCTAGGAGTTCTATCGGGTGCGGTCAACATGATTTCCGAGCCTTGTTTGGAACAAACCGTGCACCTATCTTGCACTAATACTAACACTATCTCCAAATGGACCGAAATAAGATTCCACTTGAGCCTCATCACCAAGGAGTACCATCGGGTGCGTGCAATACGATTTCTGAGCCTATGTTACGTTTGTTACAAACCGTGCACATATCTTGCACTAATACTAACACTATATCCAAACGGACCGAAACAAGATTCCACTTGAGCCTCGTCACCTAGGAGTTCTATCGGGTGCAGTCAAAATGATTTTCGAGCCTTGTTTGGAACAAACCGTGCACCTGTCTTACACTAATACTAACACTATCTCCAAACGGACCGAAACAAGGTTCCACTTGAGCCTCGTCACCTAGGAGTACCATCGGGTGCGTGCAAAACAATTTATGAGCCTATGTTACATTTGTTACAAACCGTGCACATATCTTGCACTAATACTAACACAATATCCAAACGGACCGAAACAAGATTCCACTTGAGCCTCATCACCTAGGAGTTCTATCGGGTGCGGTCAAAATGATTTCCGAGCCTTGTTTGGAACAAACCATGCACCTGTCTTGCACTAATACTAACACTATCTCCAAACGGACCAAAACAAGATTCCACTTGAGCCTCGTCATCTAGGAGTTCCATCGGGTGCGTCCGAAATGATTTCCGAGCCTTGTTTGGCACAAACCGTGCACCTATCTTGCACTGATACTAACACTATCTCCAAACGGACCGAAACAAGATTCCACTTGAGCCTCGTCACCTAGGAGTACCATCGGGTGCGTGCAAAACGATTTCTGAGCCTATGTTACGTTTGTTACAAACCGTCCACCTATCTTGCACTAATACTTACACTATATCCAAACGGACCGAAACGAGATTCCACTTGAGCCTCGTGACCTAGGAGTTCTATCGGGTGCAGTCAAAATGATTTCCGAGCCTTGTTTGGAACAAAGCTTGCACCTGTCTTGCACTAATACTAACACTATCTCCAAACGGACCGAAACAAGATTTCACTTGAGCCTCGTCACCTAGGAGTACCATCGGGTGCATCCAAAATGATTTCTGAGCCTATGGTACGTTTAGCAGAAACCGTGCACATCTCTTGCACTAATACTAACACTATCCAAACGGACCGAAACAAGATTCGACTTGAGCCTCGTCACCTAGGAGTACCATCGGGTGCGTGCAAAACGATTTCTGAGCCTATGGTACGTTTGGCACAAACCGTGGACCTATCTTGCACTAAAACAAACACTATATCCAAACAGGCCGAAATAAGATTCCACTTGAGCCTCATCACATAAGAGTTCCATCGGGTGCTTCTGAAATGATTTCCGAGTCTTGTTTGGCACAAACCGTGCACATATCTTGCACTGATACTAACACTATCTCCAAACGGACCAAAATAAGATTCCACTTGAGCCTCGTCACCTAGGAGTACCATCGGGTGCGTCCAAAACGATTTTTGAGCCTATGGTACGTTGGGCACAGACCGGGCACCTATCTTGCACTAATACTAACACTATATCCAAATGGACCAAAACGAGATTCCACTTGAGCCTCGTCACCCTGGAGTTCTATCGGGTGCGGTCGAAATGATTTCCGAGCCTTGTTTGGCACAAACCGTGCACCTATCTTGCGCTGATACTAACACTCTCTCCAAACGGACCGAAACAAGATTCCACTTGAGCCTCGTCACCTAGGAGTACCATCGGGTGCGTCCAAAATGATTTCTGAGCCTATGGTACGTTTGGCACAGACCGTGCACCTATCTTGCACTAATACTAACACTATATCCAAACGGAGCGAAACGAGATTCCACTTGAGCCTCGTCACCCTGGAGTTCTATCAGGTGCGGTCGAAATGATTTTCGAGCCTTGTTTGGCACAAACCGTGCACCTATCTTGCGCTGATACTAACACTCTCTCCAAACGGACCGAAACAAGATTCCACTTGAGCCTCGTCACCTAGGAGTACCATCGGGTGCGTCCAAAACGATTTCTGAGCCTATGGCACGTTTGGCACAGACCGTGCACCTATATTGGACTAATACTAACACTATATCCAAACGGACCGAAACGAGATTCCACTTGAGCCTCGTCACCTAGGAGTTCTGTCGGGTGCGGTCAAAATGATTTTCGAGCCTTGTTTGGAACAAACCGTGCACCTGTCTTGCACTAATACTAACACTATCTCCAAACGGACCAAAACAAGATTCCACTTGAGCCTCATCATCTAGGAGTTCCATCGGGTGCTTCCGATATGATTTCCGAGACTTGTTTGGCACAAACCGTGCACCTATCTTTCACTGATACTAACACTATCTCCAAACGGACCGAAACAAGATTCCACTTGAGCCTCGTCACCTAGGAGTACCATCAGGTGCGTCCAAAACGATTTCTGAGCCTATGTTTCATTTGGCACAAACCGTGCACCTATCTTGCACTAATACTAACACTATATCCAAACAGACCGAAACGTGATTCCACTTGAGCCTCGTCACCTAGGAGTTCTATCGAGTGCGGTCAACATGATTTCCAAGCCTTGTTTGGAACAAACCGTGCACCTATCTTGCACTAATACTAACACTATCTCCAAATGGACCGAAATAAGATTCCACTTGAGCCTCATCACCAAGGAGTACCATCGGGTGCGTGCAATACGATTTCTGAGCCTATGTTACGTTTGTTACAAACCGTGCACATATCTTGCACTAATACTAACACTATATCCAAACGGACCAAAACGAGATTCCACTTGAGCCTCGTCACCTAGGAGTTCTATCGGGTGCGGTCAAAATAATTTTCGAGCCTTGTTTGGAACAAACCGTGCACCTATCTTGCACTAATACTAACACTATCTCCAAACGGACTGAAACAAGATTCCACTTGAGCCTCATCATCTAGGAGTTCCATCGGGTGCTTCCGAAATGATTTCCGAGACTTGTTTGGCACAAACTGTGCACCTATCTTGCACTGATACTAACACTATCTCCAAACGGACCGAAACAAGATTCCACTTGAGCCTCGTCACCTAGGAGTACCATCAGGTGCGTCCAAAATGATTTCTGAGCCTATGCTTCATTTGGCACAAACCGTGCACCTATCTTGCACTAATACTAACACTATATCCAAACAGAACGAAACGAGATTCCACTTGAGCCTCGTCACCTAGGAGTTCTATCGGGTGCGGTCAAAATGATTTTTGAGCCATGTTTGGAACAAACCGTGCACCTATCTTGCACTAATACTAACACTATCTCCAAATGGACCGAAATAAGATTCCACTTGAGCCTCATCACCAAGGAGTACCATCGGGTGCGTGCAATACGATTTCTGAGCCTATGTTACGTTTGTTACAAACCGTGCACATATCTTGCACTAATACTAACACTATATCCAAACGGACCGAAACAAGATTCCACTTGAGCCTCGTCACCTAGGAGTTCTATCGGGTGCAGTCAAAATGATTTTCGAGCCTTGTTTGGAACAAACCGTGCACCTGTCTTACACTAATACTAACACTATCTCCAAACGGACCGAAACAAGGTTCCACTTGAGCCTCGTCACCTAGGAGTACCATCGGGTGCGTGCAAAACAATTTATGAGCCTATGTTACATTTGTTACAAACCGTGCACATATCTTGCACTAATACTAACACAATATCCAAACGGACCGAAACAAGATTCCACTTGAGCCTCATCACCTAGGAGTTCTATCGGGTGCGGTCAAAATGATTTCCGAGCCTTGTTTGGAACAAACCATGCACCTGTCTTGCACTAATACTAACACTATCTCCAAACATACCAAAACAAGATTCCACTTGAGCCTCGTCATCTAGGAGTTCCATCGGGTGCGTCCGAAATGATTTCCGAGCCTTGTTTGGCACAAACCGTGCACCTATCTTGCACTGATACTAACACTATCTCCAAACGGACCGAAACAAGATTCCACTTGAGCCTCGTCACCTAAGAGTACCATCGGGTGCGTGCAAAACGATTTCTGAGCCTATGTTACGTTTGTTACAAACCGTCCACCTATCTTGCACTAATACTTACACTATATCCAAACGGACCGAAACGAGATTCCACTTGAGCCTCGTGACCTAGGAGTTCTATCGGGTGCAGTCAAAATGATTTCCGAGCCTTGTTTGGAACAAAGCTTGCACCTGTCTTGCACTAATACTAACACTATCTCCAAACGGACCGAAACAAGATTTCACTTGAGCCTCGTCACCTAGGAGTACCATCGGGTGCATCCAAAATGATTTCTGAGCCTATGGTACGTTTAGCAGAAACCGTGCACATCTCTTGCACTAATACTAACACTATCCAAACGGACCGAAACAAGATTCGACTTGAGCCTCGTCACCTAGGAGTACCATCGGGTGCGTGCAAAACGATTTCTGAGCCTATGGTACGTTTGGCACAAACCGTGGACCTATCTTGCACTAAAACAAACACTATATCCAAACAGGCCGAAATAAGATTCCACTTGAGCCTCATCACATAAGAGTTCCATCGGGTGCTTCTGAAATGATTTCCGAGTCTTGTTTGGCACAAACCGTGCACATATCTTGCACTGATACTAACACTATCTCCAAACGGACCAAAATAAGATTCCACTTGAGCCTCGTCACCTAGGAGTACCATCGGGTGCGTCCAAAACGATTTTTGAGCCTATGGTACGTTGGGCACAGACCGGGCACCTATCTTGCACTAATACTAACACTATATCCAAATGGACCAAAACGAGATTCCACTTGAGCCTCGTCACCCTGGAGTTCTATCGGGTGCGGTCGAAATGATTTCCGAGCCTTGTTTGGCACAAACCGTGCACCTATCTTGCGCTGATACTAACACTCTCTCCAAACGGACCGAAACAAGATTCCACTTGAGCCTCGTCACCTAGGTGTACCATCGGGTGCGTCCAAAATGATTTCTGAGCCTATGGTACGTTTGGCACAGACCGTGCACCTATCTTGCACTAATACTAACACTATATCCAAACGGAGCGAAACGAGATTCCACTTGAGCCTCGTCACCCTGGAGTTCTATCAGGTGCGGTCGAAATGATTTTCGAGCCTTGTTTGGCACAAACCGTGCACCTATCTTGCGCTGATACTAACACTCTCTCCAAACGGACCGAAACAAGATTCCACTTGAGCCTCGTCACCTAGGAGTACCATCGGGTGCGTCCAAAACGATTTCTGAGCCTATGGCACGTTTGGCACAGACCGTGCACCTATATTGGACTAATACTAACACTATATCCAAACGGACCGAAACGAGATTCCACTTGAGCCTCGTCACCTAGGAGTTCTGTCGGGTGCGGTCAAAATGATTTTCGAGCCTTGTTTGGAACAAACCGTGCACCTGTCTTGCACTAATACTAACACTATCTCCAAACGGACCAAAACAAGATTCCACTTGAGCCTCATCATCTAGGAGTTCCATCGGGTGCTTCCGATATGATTTCCGAGACTTGTTTGGCACAAACCGTGCACCTATCTTTCACTGATACTAACACTATCTCCAAACGGACCGAAACAAGATTCCACTTGAGCCTCGTCACCTAGGAGTACCATCAGGTGCGTCCAAAACGATTTCTGAGCCTATGTTTCATTTGGCACAAACCGTGCACCTATCTTGCACTAATACTAACACTATATCCAAACAGACCGAAACGTGATTCCACTTGAGCCTCGTCACCTAGGAGTTCTATCGAGTGCGGTCAACATGATTTCCGAGCCTTGTTTGGAACAAACCGTGCACCTATCTTGCACTAATACTAACACTATCTCCAAATGGACCGAAATAAGATTCCACTTGAGCCTCATCACCAAGGAGTACCATCGGGTGCGTGCAATACGATTTCTGAGCCTATGTTACGTTTGTTACAAACCGTGCACATATCTTGCACTAATACTAACACTATATCCAAACGGACCAAAACGAGATTCCACTTGAGCCTCGTCACCTAGGAGTTCTATCGGGTGCGGTCAAAATAATTTTCGAGCCTTGTTTGGAACAAACCGTGCACCTATCTTGCACTAATACTAACACTATCTCCAAACGGACTGAAACAAGATTCCACTTGAGCCTCATCATCTAGGAGTTCCATCGGGTGCTTTCGAAATGATTTCCGAGACTTGTTTGGCACAAACTGTGCACCTATCTTGCACTGATACTAACACTATCTCCAAACGGACCGAAACAAGATTCCACTTGAGCCTCGTCACCTAGGAGTACCATCAGGTGCGTCCAAAATGATTTCTGAGCCTATGCTTCATTTGGCACAAACCGTGCACCTATCTTGCACTAATACTAACACTATATCCAAACAGAACGAAACGAGATTCCACTTGAGCCTCGTCACCTAGGAGTTCTATCGGGTGCGGTCAAAATGATTTTTGAGCCATGTTTGGAACAAACCGTGCACCTATCTTGCACTAATACAAACACTATCTCCAAACGGACCGAAACAAGATTCCACTTGAGCCTCATCACCAAGGAGTACCATCGGGTGCGTGCAAAACGATTTCTGAGCCTATGTTACGTTAGTTACAAACCGTGCACATATCTTGCACTAATACTAACACTACATCCAAACAGACCAAAATGGGTTTCCACTTGAGCCTCATCACCTAGGAGTTCTATCGGGTGCAGTCAAAATGATTTCTGAGCCTTGTTTGGAACAAACCGTGCACCTGTCTTGCACTAATACTAACACTATCCCAAACGGACCGAAACAAGATTCCACTTGAGCCTCGTCACCTAGGAGTACCATCGGGTGCGTGCAAAACGATTTATGAGCCTATGTTACGTTTGTTACAAACCGTGCACATATCTTGCACTAATACTAAAACTATATCCAAACGGACCGAAACGAGATTCCACTTGAGCCTCGTCACCTTGGAGTTCTATCGGGTGCGGTCAAAATGATTTCCGAGCCTTGTTTGGAACAAACCGTGCACCTGTCTTGCACTAATACTAACACTATCTCCAAACGGACCGAAACAAGATTCCACTTGAGCCTCGTCACCTAGGAGTACCATCGGGTGCGTCCAAAATGATTTCTGAGCCTATGGTACGTTTGGCACAAACCGTGCACATATCTTGCACTAATACTAACACTATCCAAACGGACTGAAACGAGATTCCACTTGACCCTCGTCACCTAGGAGTACCATCGGGTGCGTGCAAAACGATTTCTGAGCCTATGGTACGTTTGGCACAAACCGTGCACCTATCTTGCACTAATACTAACACTATATCCAAACAGGCCGAAACGAGATTCCACTTGAGCCTCGTCACCTAGGAGTTCTATCGGGTGCAGTCAAAATGATGTCCTTGCCTTGTTTGGAACAAACCGTGCACCTATCTTGCACTAATACTAACACTATCTCCAAACGGACCGAAACAAGATTCCACTTGAGCCTCGTCATCTAGGAGTTCCATCGGGTGCTTCTGAAATGATTTCCGAGACTTGTTTGCCACAAACCGTGCACCTCTCTTGCACTGAGACTAACACTATCTCCAAACGGACCGAAACAATATTCCACTTGAGCCTCGTCACCTAGGAGTACCATAGGGTGCGTCCAAAACGATTTCTGAGCCTATGGCACGTTTGGCACAGACCGTGCACCTATCTTGGACTAATACTAACACTATATCCAAACGGACCGAAACGAGATTCCACTTGAGCCTCGTCGCCTAGGAGTTCTATCGGGTGCGGTCAAAATGATTTTCGAGCCTTGTTTGGAACAAACCGTGCACCTGTCTTGCACTAATACTAAATCTATCTCCAAACGGACCGAAACAAGATTCCACTTGAGCCTCGTCATCTAGGAGTTCCATCGGGTGCTTCCGAAATGATTTCCGAGACTTGTTTGCCACAAACCGTGCACCTCTCTTGCACTGAGACTAACACTATCTCCAAACGGACCAAAACAATATTCCACTTGAGCCTCGTCACCTAGGAGTACCATCAGGTGCGTCCAAAACGATTTCTGAGCCTATGGCATGTTTGGCACAGACCATGCACCTATCTTGGACTAATACTAACACTATATCCAAACGGACTGAAACGAGATTCCACTTGAGCCTCGTCACCTAGGAGTTCTATCGGGTGCGGTCAAAATAATTTTCGAGCCTTGTTTGGAACAAACCGTGCACCTGTCTTGCACTAATACTAACACTATCTCCAAACGGACTGAAACAAGATTCCACTTGAGCCTCATCATCTAGGAGTTCCATCGGGTGCTTCCGAAATGATTTCCGAGACTTGTTTGGCACAAACTGTGCACCTATCTTGCACTGATACTAACACTATCTCCAAACGGACCGAAACAAGATTCCACTTGAGCCTCGTCACCTAGGAGTACCATCAGGTGCGTCCAAAATGATTTCTGAGCCTATGCTTCATTTGGCACAAACCGTGCACCTATCTTGCACTAATACTAACACTATATCCAAACAGAACGAAACGAGATTCCACTTGAGCCTCGTCACCTAGGAGTTCTATCGGGTGCGGTCAAAATGATTTTTGAGCCATGTTTGGAACAAACCGTGCACCTATCTTGCACTAATACAAACACTATCTCCAAACGGACCGAAACAAGATTCCACTTGAGCCTCATCACCAAGGAGTACCATCGGGTGCGTGCAAAACGATTTCTGAGCCTATGTTACGTTTGTTACAAACCGTGCACATATCTTGCACTAATACTAACACTATATCCAAACAGACCAAAATGGGTTTCCACTTGAGCCTCATCACCTAGGAGTTCTATCGGGTGCAGTCAAAATGATTTCTGAGCCTTGTTTGGAACAAACCGTGCACCTGTCTTGCACTAATACTAACACTATCTCCAAACGGACCGAAACAAGATTCCACTTGAGCCTCGTCACCTAGGAGTACCATCGGGTGCGTGCAAAACGATTTATGAGCCTATGTTACGTTTGTTACAAACCGTGCACATATCTTGCACTAATACTAAAACTATATCCAAACGGACCGAAACGAGATTCCACTTGAGCCTCGTCACCTTGGAGTTCTATCGGGTGCGGTCAAAATGATTTCCGAGCCTTGTTTGGAACAAACCGTGCACCTGTCTTGCACTAATACTAACACTATCTCCAAACGGACCGAAACAAGATTCCACTTGAGCCTCGTCACCTAGGAGTACCATCGGGTGCGTCCAAAATGATTTCTGAGCCTATGGTACGTTTGGCACAAACCGTGCACATATCTTGCACTAATACTAACACTATCCAAACGGACTGAAACGAGATTCCACTTGACCCTCGTCACCTAGGAGTACCATCGGGTGCGTGCAAAACGATTTCTAAGCCTATGGTACGTTTGGCACAAACCGTGCACCTATCTTGCACTAATACTAACACTATATCCAAACAGGCCGAAACGAGATTCCACTTGAGCCTCGTCACCTAGGAGTTCTATCGAGTGCAGTCAAAATGATGTCCTTGCCTTGTTTGGAACAAACCGTGCACCTATCTTGCACTAATACTAACACTATCTCCAAACGGACCGAAACAAGATTCCACTTGAGCCTCGTCATCTAGGAGTTCCATCGGGTGCTTCTGAAATGATTTCCGAGACTTGTTTGCCACAAACCGTGCACCTCTCTTGCACTGAGACTAACACTATCTCCAAACGGACCGAAACAATATTCCACTTGAGCCTCGTCGCCTAGGAGTACCATAGGGTGCGTCCAAAACGATTTCTGAGCCTATGGCACGTTTGGCACAGACCGTGCACCTATCTTGGACTAATACTAACACTATATCCAAACGGACCGAAACGAGATTCCACTTGAGCCTCATCGCCTAGGAGTTCTATCGGGTGCGGTCAAAATGATTTTCGGGCCTTGTTTGGAACAAACCGTGCACCTGTCTTGCACTAATACTAACACTATCTCCAAACGGACCGAAACAAGATTCCACTTGAGCCTCATCATCTAGGAGTTCCATCGGGTGCTTCCGATATGATTTCCGAGACTTGTTTGGCACAAACCGTGCACCTATCTTTCACTGATACTAACACTATCTCCAAACGGACCGAAACAAGATTCCACTTGAGCCTCGTCACCTAGGAGTACCATCAGGTGCGTCCAAAACGATTTCTGAGCCTATGTTTCATTTGGCACAAACCGTGCACCTATCTTGCACTAATACTAACACTATATCCAAACAGACCGAAACGTGATTCCACTTGAGCCTTGTCACCTAGGAGTTCTATCGGGTGCGGTCAACATGATTTCCGAGCCTTGTTTGGAACAAACCGTGCACCTATCTTACACTAATACTAACACTATCTCCAAATGGACCGAAATAAGATTCCACTTGAGCCTCATCACCAAGGAGTACCATCGGGTGCGTGCAATACGATTTCTGAGCCTATGTTACGTTTGTTACAAACCGTGCACATATCTTGCACTAATACTAACACTATATCCAAACGGACCGAAACAAGATTCCACTTGAGCCTCGTCACCTAGGAGTTCTATCGGGTGCAGTCAAAATGATTTTCGAGCCTTGTTTGGAACAAACCGTGCACCTGTCTTACACTAATACTAACACTATCTCCAAACGGACCGAAACAAGGTTCCACTTGAGCCTCGTCACCTAGGAGTACCATCGGGTGCGTGCAAAACAATTTATGAGCCTATGTTACATTTGTTACAAACCGTGCACATATCTTGCACTAATACTAACACAATATCCAAACGGACCGAAACAAGATTCCACTTGAGCCTCATCACCTAGGAGTTCTATCGGGTGCGGTCAAAATGATTTCCGAGCCTTGTTTGGAACAAACCATGCACCTGTCTTGCACTAATACTAACACTATCTCCAAACGGACCAAAACAAGATTCCACTTGAGCCTCGTCATCTAGGAGTTCCATCGGGTGCGTCCGAAATGATTTCCGAGCCTTGTTTGGCACAAACCGTGCACCTATCTTGCACTGATACTAACACTATCTCCAAACGGACCGAAACAAGATTCCACTTGAGCCTCGTCACCTAGGAGTACCATCGGGTGCGTGCAAAACGATTTCTGAGCCTATGTTACGTTTGTTACAAACCGTCCACCTATCTTGCACTAATACTTACACTATATCCAAACGGACCGAAACGAGATTCCACTTGAGCCTCGTGACCTAGGAGTTCTATCGGGTGCAGTCAAAATGATTTCCGAGCCTTGTTTGGAACAAAGCTTGCACCTGTCTTGCACTAATACTAACACTATCTCCAAACGGACCGAAACAAGATTTCACTTGAGCCTCGTCACCTAGGAGTACCATCGGGTGCATCCAAAATGATTTCTGAGCCTATGGTACGTTTAGCAGAAACCGTGCACATATCTTGCACTAATACTAACACTATCCAAACGGACCGAAACAAGATTCGACTTGAGCCTCGTCACCTAGGAGTACCATCGGGTGCGTGCAAAACGATTTCTGAGCCTATGGTACGTTTGGCACAAACCGTGGACCTATCTTGCACTAAAACAAACACTATATCCAAACAGGCCGAAATAAGATTCCACTTGAGCCTCATCACATAAGAGTTCCATCGGGTGCTTCTGAAATGATTTCCGAGTCTTGTTTGGCACAAACCGTGCACATATCTTGCACTGATACTAACACTATCTCCAAACGGACCAAAATAAGATTCCACTTGAGCCTCATCACCTAGGAGTACCATCGGGTGCGTCCAAAACGATTTTTGAGCCTATGGTACGTTGGGCACAGACCGGGCACCTATCTTGCACTAATACTAACACTATATCCAAATGGACCAAAACGAGATTCCACTTGAGCCTCGTCACCCTGGAGTTCTATCGGGTGCGGTCGAAATGATTTCCGAGCCTTGTTTGGCACAAACCGTGCACCTATCTTGCGCTGATACTAACACTCTCTCCAAACAGACCGAAACAAGATTCCACTTGAGCCTCGTCACCTAGGAGTACCATCGGGTGCGTCCAAAATGATTTCTGAGCCTATGGTACGTTTGGCACAGACCGTGCACCTATCTTGCACTAATACTAACACTATATCCAAACGGAGCGAAACGAGATTCCACTTGAGCCTCGTCACCCTGGAGTTCTATCAGGTGCAGTCGAAATGATTTTCGAGCCTTGTTTGGCACAAACCGTGCACCTATCTTGCGCTGATACTAACACTCTCTCCAAACGGACCGAAACAAGATTCCACTTGAGCCTCGTCACCTAGGAGTACCATCGGGTGCGTCCAAAACGATTTCTGAGCCTATGGCACGTTTGGCACAGACCGTGCACCTATATTGGACTAATACTAACACTATATCCAAACGGACCGAAACGAGATTCCACTTGAGCCTCGTCACCTAGGAGTTCTGTCGGGTGCGGTCAAAATGATTTTCGAGCCTTGTTTGGAACAAACCGTGCACCTGTCTTGCACTAATACTAACACTATCTCCAAACGGACCAAAACAAGATTCCACTTGAGCCTCATCATCTAGGAGTTCCATCGGGTGCTTCCGATATGATTTCCGAGACTTGTTTGGCACAAACCGTGCACCTATCTTTCACTGATACTAACACTATCTCCAAACGGACCGAAACAAGATTCCACTTGAGCCTCGTCACCTAGGAGTACCATCAGGTGCGTCCAAAACGATTTCTGAGCCTATGTTTCATTTGGCACAAACCGTGCACCTATCTTGCACTAATACTAACACTATATCCAAACAGACCGAAACGTGATTCCACTTGAGCCTCGTCACCTAGGAGTTCTATCGAGTGCGGTCAACATGATTTCCGAGCCTTGTTTGGAACAAACCGTGCACCTATCTTGCACTAATACTAACACTATCTCCAAATGGACCGAAATAAGATTCCACTTGAGCCTCGTCACCAAGGAGTACCATCGGGTGCGTGCAATACGATTTCTGAGCCTATGTTACGTTTGTTACAAACCGTGCACATATCTTGCACTAATACTAACACTATATCCAAACGGACCGAAACAAGATTCCACTTGAGCCTCGTCACCTAGGAGTTCTATCGGGTGCAGTCAAAATGATTTTCGAGCCTTGTTTGGAACAAACCGTGCACCTGTCTTACACTAATACTAACACTATCTCCAAACGGACCGAAACAAGGTTCCACTTGAGCCTTGTCACCTAGGAGTACCATCGGGTGCGTGCAAAACAATTTATGAGCCTATGTAACGTTTGTTACAAACCGTGCACATATCTTGCACTAATACTAACACAATATCCAAACGGACCGAAACAAGATTCCACTTGAGCCTCATCACCTAGGAGTTCTATCGGGTGCGGTCAAAATGATTTCCGAGCCTTGTTTGGAACAAACCATGCATCTGTCTTGCACTAATACTAACACTATCTCCAAACAGACCAAAACAAGATTCCACTTGAGCCTCGTCATCTAGGAGTTCCATCGGGTGCGTCCGAAATGATTTCCGAGCCTTGTTTGGCACAAACCGTGCACCTATCTTGCGCTGATACTAACACTCTCTCCAAACGGACCGAAACAAGATTCCACTTGAGCCTTGTCACCTAGGAGTACCATCGGGTGCGTCCAAAATGATTTCTGAGCCTATGGTACGTTTGGCACAGACCGTGCACCTATCTTGCACTAATACTAACACTATATCCAAACGGACCGAAACGAGATTCCACTTGAGCCTCGTCACCCTGGAGTTCTATCGGGTGCGGTCGAAATGATTTTCGAGCCTTGTTTGGCACAAACCATGCACCTATCTTGCGCTGATACTAACACTCTCTCCAAACGGACCGAAACAAGATTCCACTTGAGCCTCGTCACCTAGGAGTACCATCGGGTGCGTCCAAAACGATTTCTGAGCCTATGGCACGTTTGGCACAGACCGTGCACCTATCTTGGACTAATACTAACACTATATCCAAACGGACCGAAACGAGATTCCACTTGAGCCTCGTCACCTAGGAGTTCTATCGGGTGCGGTCAAAATGATTTTCGAGCCTTGTTTGGAACAAACCGTGCACCTATCTTGCACTAATACTAACACTAACTCTAAACGGACCGAAACAAGATTCCACTTGAGCCTCGTCATCTAGGAGTTCCATCGGGTGCTTCCAAAATGATTTCCGAGACTTGTTTGCCACAAACCGTGCACCTCTCTTGCACTGAGACTAACACTATCTCTAAACGGACCGAAACAAGATTCCACTTGAGCCTCGTCACCTAGGAGTACCATCGGGTGCGTCCAAAATGATTTCTGAGCCTATGGCACGTTTGGCACAGACCGTGCACCTATCTTGGACTAATACTAACACTATATCCAAATGGACCGAAACGAGATTCCACTTGAGCCTCGTCACCTAGGAGTTCTATCGGGTGCGGTCAAAATGATTTTCGAGCCTTGTTTGGAACAAACCGTGCACCTGTGATGAGGACATCATTGGCTCAAATATGACCATGCCAACCACTTCTATACCAAAGGTGCAACCATTCTATATGAGGCTTATCATTGATGCATTTGATGAATGGGTGCTCCACCATAAAATGTGTTCATTCTCATTTTCAGAATTACTTACGTGGATCAAGGGAAGGCTTGATTGCATATGTAAAGCATGGAAGGTTAATGAAGTTGATTGGGGACCAAATCCAAGTATTCCTAACATCCTCCGCTAGGCCACCACGTCACTTTGGTGCCAAGGATAGAAAGAGTCCAAGTCCAACACGTTTTGGAAGTTGAATTCGGACTGCAAAATAGTCCCAAATTGCGACGGTCACCACGACTTCATACGGACTCCGATTGGGACGTTCTAGCACTTTTTGGAAAGCTTATCAAGTCTATTTTCCAACGGATCTGGACTCATGGCTATATCTTATCTGATGCTTCCGCAATCGTCGTTTCAACGCCGGGACCTTTTCTGCTTTGGTGCTGCGTCACCCTATTTTGGGCCGATGGCCCATGTATCAAGTTGGGTTCATTAGAGACGTGTCCTAGGGTTGGAGAACGACCCCAACACCCCCTGGTCGTTCCCCTAGGTATTAATAAGGATTAGAGCCGCCACAAACAGATTGGGTTTTGTTTTGTTGAAAGTTTAGCCATTGCTACTTCCTTGTAGACGCGTGTGTCGACTAGACCATCCGTTCTACTCGATTCAGAACCCCAACTTTGTGATTTCAGATTGGTTTTCATCTCCATATTTGCAATTGAGTTGCTTGTTCTACTTGTTCTTGCTTGTTCCTCGATTGCTTGCAGGAATTACCCTAGTGGTTTGGTTGATCGTGTTCCACAAGATCGCGACGGCTGTTGGAGGTGGTGTATCGGTTGCTAAGGCGCAGCATCCTTTGATGGTTGTAGTCGGGCCGTGAATGTCATCTCCATCCCCAAATCGAGTTATCCACCTACTCTCATCGAAAGATCAGGAACAACCCTAGTGGGTTCATATCAGTTGGTAATCAGAGCAAAGTTGATCGGTGAGAGACTTCTAGTTCTTTGCTGTTTTTAATCTCCTATGGTCCAGAAAAAGCCAAAACAAAATTAGTAGATTAGTTCTTCATAATCCCAAAACCCCTTTGAGCTTAATACTATTACTGCTTAGTTAGGGCTTATTGAATTAACGGTTGCATCGTCGTGCAAGTTGCTGGTCTTAGCGTCTAGTCGTTTAGAGTTTCGAGTTCTAGTCATGTTTCTGTCACCATCGCAGATTTGAGTTTATTTGTTTCTCTCTTGGAATCCGAGTGGATTTTCAAATTCCTTTGTTTTGTTTACCACCATTATCCTAGCCACGTCCTTGGAGGTTTCATCCACGTCCATATTTCCATCTACAAAAAGGAAATCCAACAAGATCAAGATAGAATTCGATTCGGAGTCCTGTTTTATCCTGAAAAGGAAAGCACCATATTTCCTTTGTCAGGAGTCTGAATAGGGAGTTTAAATACAATCTGGAAACCTTAACTTGTCATCTTTCCAACGGATCAGAGCTTGGTCTAAAATTCATTCTGAGCGCTTCGCAATTGCCCTGGAGATTTGCGCATCTGCTGGTTTTGCAAAACAGCCACTTGTTTGTCTTTGCTACTGAATCACCCTTCCCAAGGAAACATTTAATTGTTGTAAGTAGCTTGTTATTTCTTGTTGCAAAATTTCAGTTTTGTGCTAGTTGAAAGAAAAAAAAACAGAAAAAAAGACAGAAGAAAGAAAGAAAAGAAAGACAGAAAGAAAAGAAAGACAGAAAGACAGAAAAGAAAGGCAGAAAGAAAGGAAGAAAAGAAAGAGAAAGAAGAAGAGAAGGGTTTTTCTTTTGTTGTTATTCCTGTCCTTGTGATCCTTCTTTGCTGCAGCTCAGTGACTTCGTTTGTGTCCAGGCTCGCGTCTCTAGCACGTACTAGCCTAGGACCAGCATAATAACGTCGTTGAGCGTTTGTTCAATTTGCTTGCAACTAACGTGGTTCTAGTACTTCCTTTCTTTAGCCCACCTACAGCTCCACATATTCGACTACAGCTTGAGAGGTTTTTGTTTCTGCGGCACCGATACACTTCGCTCCACGGTTGCAGACTTGTTGGTTGCCGTCACCTCCTGTTTGGCTTGGTAAGAACTTGTAAGGGCTTGTTTTAACAAGTTGAGTTTGAGAGAATTACAACCGACACATCCTAGAAGTTGATAGGAGGATACATATTATTTTTCTGTTTCTTGTTTTCTACTAATCATGGCAGGTGATATGGAGATTTTTGAGCTATTGAAACTAGACCCTCATATTCAGGATGTCATTCAACACTTGCCGTTATATGATGGTAAGTTTGATCCTCAAGCTTACATTGATTGGGAGTTAAAAGTAGACAATGAATTTGATGAGCATGACCTGTCCAAGAAACAAAAGATTTGTATTGCCTCCAATGTTTTGACTGAATTTGCTTTACTAGAATGGAAACACATTCGTAGGCACAAGAAAGTTCTAGAATCTTGGGAAGACTTCAAAATTCTTTTTAGAGATGCATTCATTCCTGCATATTATGTTGATTATTTGCTTGCAAAATTAGACAACTTGAAGCAGGGTAGTAAGACTGTGAAACAATACTACCATGATTTTAAGATTTGTATCATGTTTGGTGGATTGGATGAATGCATGGAAGATGTTATGAGTAGGTTCATGAGAGGGCTCAATTCTGAAATTCGAACCTTGTTAATTAGCAAATCATATTGCCATATTGGTCGATTGTTTTGTCTTGCTCTCAATGCTGAAAAAGAGATTCTATTATCTATGAATACTTGCCAGAATGATGTGACCCATAATGTCCAAAATTTGTCCACTCTGCATGCTAATGAAGAGCAACAAATAGTGGAACCCACTACTGATTTTCCTTTGTCACAAAATGAATTACTCGCTGTTCCTTGTGATAAAGAGGAGTTGTGTGCTGATGATTCTTTTACTCCTATGCCACAAGTAGCGAATAAGTGTGATACTTTTGGTTTGGAACCATACAAATGTGCTGAAGATAAGCTTTTTCATCCTATTACATGTGCACAAGATGAACTGAATTTGTTGTCCTCTTTAAATACTTTGGGTTATATTGAATTTGATATTCTGTGTAATCTAAATTGTCTAAAAGAGAAACTTAAATTTGATTCTGGTTTGCCGAGTTTTAATCATTGTTCGCTTCATGCAATTGGCAAATATGACAGCAAAGGAGAATATTTGGTGCATAAAGTTTATATTTGCTCTAATCTGAAATATCCTTTTGGGCCACAATACCATGATCAAATTGAGGGCTGCACTAACACTAATGATGTCTTGCAAAGTTTTCCTAGTTTTTCCCATATGCAACAGGATAAATATCAAGAAGGGGAGCACGGTTCACTTTTACCTACAACACATCCTCCAACAAAGGTCAAACCGAGGACGGTTTGCTGTCAAGAAGGGGAGAATGATGAGGACATCATTGGCTCAAATATGACCATGCCAACCACTTCTATACCAAAGGTGCAACCATTCTATATGAGGCTTATCATTGATGCATTTGATGAATGGGTGCTCCACCATAAAATGTGTTCATTCTCATTTTCAGAATTACTTACGTGGATCAAGGGAAGGCTTGATTGCATATGTAAAGCATGGAAGGTTAATGAAGTTGATTGGGGACCAAATCCAAGTATTCCTAACATCCTCCGCTAGGCCACCACGTCACTTTGGTGCCAAGGATAGAAAGAGTCCAAGTCCAACACGTTTTGGAAGTTGAATTCGGACTGCAAAATAGTCCCAAATTGCGACGGTCACCACGACTTCATACGGACTCCGATTGGGACGTTCTAGCACTTTTTGGAACACGATCAACCAAACCACTAGGGTAATTCCTGCAAGCAATCGAGGAACAAGCAAGAACAAGTAGAACAAGCAACTCAATTGCAAATATGGAGATGAAAACCAATCTGAAATCACAAAGTTGGGGTTCTGAATCGAGTAGAACGGATGGTCTAGTCGACACACGCGTCTACAAGGAAGTAGCAATGGCTAAACTTTCAACAAAACAAAACCCAATCTGTTTGTGGCGGCTCTAATCCTTATTAATACCTAGGGGAACGACCAGGGGGTGTTGGGGTCGTTCTCCAACCCTAGGACACGTCTCTAATGAACCCAACTTGATACATGGGCCATCGGCCCAAAATAGGGTGACGCAGCACCAAAGCAGAAAAGGTCCCGGCGTTGAAACGACGATTGCGGAAGCATCAGATAAGATATAGCCATGAGTCCAGATCCGTTGGAAAATAGACTTGATAAGCTTTCCAAAAAGTGCTAGAACGTCCCAATCGGAGTCCGTATGAAGTCGTGGTGACCGTCGCAATTTGGGACTATTTTGCAGTCCGAATTCAACTTCCAAAACGTGTTGGACTTGGACTCTTTCTATCCTTGGCACCAAAGTGACGTGGTGGCCTAGCGGAGGATGTTAGGAATACTTGGATTTGGTCCCCAATCAACTTCATTAACCTTCCATGCTTTACATATGCAATCAAGCCTTCCCTTGATCCACGTAAGTAATTCTGAAAATGAGAATGAACACATTTTATGGTGGAGCACCCATTCATCAAATGCATCAATGATAAGCCTCATATAGAATGGTTGCACCTTTGGTATAGAAGTGGTTGGCATGGTCATATTTGAGCCAATGATGTCCTCATCATGCTCCACCATAAAATGTGTTCATTCTCATTTTCAGAATTACTTACGTGGATCAAGGGAAGGCTTGATTGCATATGTAAAGCATGGAAGGTTAATGAAGTTGATTGGGGACCAAATCCAAGTATTCCTAACATCCTCCGCTAGGCCACCACGTCACTTTGGTGCCAAGGATAGAAAGAGTCCAAGTCCAACACGTTTTGGAAGTTGAATTCGGACTGCAAAATAGTCCCAAATTGCGACGGTCACCACGACTTCATACGGACTCCGATTGGGACGTTCTAGCACTTTTTGGAAAGCTTATCAAGTCTATTTTCCAACGGATCTGGACTCATGGCTATATCTTATCTGATGCTTCCGCAATCGTCGTTTCAACGCCGGGACCTTTTCTGCTTTGGTGCTGCGTCACCCTATTTTGGGCCGATGGCCCATGTATCAAGTTGGGTTCATTAGAGACGTGTCCTAGGGTTGGAGAACGACCCCAACACCCCCTGGTCGTTCCCCTAGGTATTAATAAGGATTAGAGCCGCCACAAACAGATTGGGTTTTGTTTTGTTGAAAGTTTAGCCATTGCTACTTCCTTGTAGACGCGTGTGTCGACTAGACCATCCGTTCTACTCGATTCAGAACCCCAACTTTGTGATTTCAGATTGGTTTTCATCTCCATATTTGCAATTGAGTTGCTTGTTCTACTTGTTCTTGCTTGTTCCTCGATTGCTTGCAGGAATTACCCTAGTGGTTTGGTTGATCGTGTTCCACAAGATCGCGACGGCTGTTGGAGGTGGTGTATCGGTTGCTAAGGCGCAGCATCCTTTGATGGTTGTAGTCGGGCCGTGAATGTCATCTCCATCCCCAAATCGAGTTATCCACCTTCTCTCATCGAAAGATCAGGAACAACCCTAGTGGGTTCATATCAATTTTCGAGCCTTGTTTGGAACAAACCGTGCACATGCCTTGCCATAATACTAACACTATCTCCAAACGGACCGAAACAAGATTCCACTTGAGCCTCATCATCTAGGAGTTCCATCGGGTGCTTCTGAAATGATTTCCGAGACTTGTTTAGCACAAACCGTGCACCTATCTTGCACTGATACTAACACTATCTCCAAACGGACCGAAACAAGATTCCACTTGAGCCTCATCACCTAGGAGTACCATCAGGTGCGTCCAAAACGATTTCTGAGCCTATGTTTCATTTGGCACAAACCGTGCACCTATCTTGCACTAATACTAACACTATATCCAAATGGACCGAAACGAAATTTCACTTGAGCCTCGTCACCTAGGAGTTCTATCGGGTGCGGTCAAAATGATTTCCGAGCCTTGTTTGGAACAAACCGTGCACCTATCTTGCACTAATACTAACACTAACTCCAAACGGACCGAAACAAGATTCCACTTGAGCCTCGTCATCTAGGAGTTCCATCGGGTGCTTCCGAAATGATTTGCGAGACTTGTTTGCCACAAACCGTGCACCTCTCTTGCACTTAGACTAACACTATCTCCAAACGGACCGAAACAAGATTCCACTTGAGCCTTGTCACCTAGGAGTACCATCAGGTGCGTCCAAAACGATTTCTGAGCCTATTTTTCATTTGGCACAAACCGTGCACCTATCTTGCACTAATACTAACACTATATCCAAACAGACCGAAACGAGATTCCACTTGAGCCTCGTCACCTAGGAGTTCTATCGGGTGCGGTCAAAATGATTTTCGAGCCTTGTTTGGAACAAACTGTGCACCTATCTTGCACTAATACTAACACTAACTCCAAAGGGACCAAAACAAGATTCCACTTGAGCCTTGTCATCTAGGAGTTCCATCGGGTGCTTCCAAAATGATTTCTGAGCCTATGGTACGTTTAGCAGAAACCGTGCACATATCTTGCACTAATACTAACACTATCCAAACGGACCGAAACAAGATTCCACTTGAGCCTCGTCACCTAGGAGTACCATCGGGTGCGTGCAAAACGATTTCTGAGCCTATGGTACGTTTGGCACAGACCGTGCACCTATCTTGCACTAATACTAACACTATATCCAAACGGACCGAAACAAGATTCCACTTGAGCCTCGTCACCTAGGAGTTCTATCGGGTGCAGTCAAAATGATTTTCGAGCCTTGTTTGGAACAAACCGTGCACCTATCTTGCACTAATACTAACGCTAACTCCAAACGGACCGAAACAAGATTCCACTTGAGCCTCGTCATCTAGGAGTTCCATCGGGTGCTTCCAAAATGATTTCCGAGACTTGTTTGCCACAAACCGTGCACCTCTCTTGCACTGAGACTAACACTATCTCTAAACGGACCGAAACAAGATTCCACTTGAGCCTCGTCACCTAGGAGTACCATCGGGTGCGTCCAAAACGATTTCTGAGCCTATGGCATGTTTGGCACAGACCGTGCACCTATCTTGGACTAATACTAATACTAACACTATATCCAAACGGACCGAAACGAGATTCCACTTGAGCCTCGTCACCTAGGAGTTCTATCGGGTGCGGTCAAAATGATTTTCGAGCCTTGTTTGGAACAAACCGTGCACCTATCTTGCACTAATACTAACACTAACTCCAAACGGACCAAAACAAGATTCCACTTGAGCCTCGTCATCTAGGAGTTCCATCGGGTGCTTCCAAAATGATTTCCGAGACTTGTTTGCCACAAACCGTGCACCTCTCTTGCACTGAGACTAACACTATCTCTAAATGGACCAAAACAAGATTCCACTTGAGCCTCGTCACCTAGGAGTACCATCGGGTGCGTCCAAAACAATTTCTGAGCCTATGGCACGTTTGGCACAGACCGTGCACCTATCTTGGACTAATACTAACACTATATCCAAACGGACCGAAACGAGATTCCACTTGAGCCTCGTCACCTAGGAGTTCTATCAGGTGCGGTCAAAATGATTTCCGAGCCTTGTTTGGAACAAACCGTGCACCTATCTTGCACTAATACTAACACTATCTCCAAACGGACCGAAACAAGATTCCACTTGAGCCTCGTCACCTAGGAGTACCATCGGGTGCGTCCAAAACGATTTCTGAGCCTATGGCACGTTTGGCACAGACCGTGCACCTATCTTGGACTAATACTAACACTATATCCAAACGGACCGAAACGAGATTCCACTTGAGCCTCGTCACCTAGGAGTTCTATCGGGTGCGGTCAAAATGATTTTCGAGCCTTGTTTGGAACAAACCGTGCACATGCCTTGCCATAATACTAACACTATCTCCAAACGGACCGAAACAAGATTCCACTTGAGCCTCATCATCTAGGAGTTCCATCGGGTGCTTCTGAAATGATTTCCGAGACTTGTTTAGCACAAACCGTGCACCTATCTTGCACTGATACTAACACTATCTCCAAACGGACCGAAACAAGATTCCACTTGAGCCTCATCACCTAGGAGTACCATCAGGTGCGTCCAAAACGATTTCTGAGCCTATGTTTCATTTGGCACAAACCGTGCACCTATCTTGCACTAATACTAACACTATATCCAAATGGACCGAAACGAAATTTCACTTGAGCCTCGTCACCTAGGAGTTCCATCGGGTGCTTCCGAAATGATTTCCGAGACTTGTTTGCCACAAACCGTGCACCTATCTTGCACTAATACTAACACTAACTCCAAACGGACCGAAACAAGATTCCACTTGAGCCTCGTCATCTAGGAGTTCCATCGGGTGCTTCCGAAATGATTTGCGAGACTTGTTTGCCACAAACCGTGCACCTCTCTTGCACTTAGACTAACACTATCTCCAAACGGACCAAAACAAGATTCCACTTGAGCCTTGTCACCTAGGAGTACCATTAGGTGCGTCCAAAACGATTTCTGAGCCTATGTTACGTTTGTTACAAACCGTCCACATATCTTGCACTAATACTAACACTATATCAAAACAGACCGAAACGAGATTCCACTTGAGCCTCGTCACCTAGGAGTTCTATCGGGTGCAGTCAAAATGATTTCTGAGCCTTATTTGGTACAAACCTTGCACCTGTCTTGCACTAATACTAACACTATCTCCAAACGGACCGAAACAAGATTCCACTTGAGCCTCGTCACCTAGGAGTACCATCGGGTGCATCCAAAATGATTTCTGAGCCTATGGTACGTTTAGCAGAAACCGTGCACATATCTTGCACTAATACTAACACTATCCAAACGGACCGAAACAAGATTCCACTTGAGCCTCGTCACCTAGGAGTACCATCGGGTGCGTGCAAAACGATTTCTGAGCCTATGGTACGTTTGGCACAGACCGTGCACCTATCTTGCACTAATACTAACACTATATCCAAACGGACCGAAACAAGATTCCACTTGAGCCTCGTCACCTAGGAGTTCTATCGGGTGCAGTCAAAATGATTTTCGAGCTTGTTTGGAACAAACCGTGCACCTATCTTGCACTAATACTAACGCTAACTCCAAACGGACCGAAACAAGATTCCACATGAGCCTCGTCATCTAGGAGTTCCATCGGGTGCTTCCAAAATGATTTCCGAGACTTGTTTGCCACAAACCGTGCACCTCTCTTGCACTGAGACTAACACTATCTCTAAACGGACCAAAACAAGATTCCACTAGAGCCTCGTCACCTAGGAGTACCATCGGGTGCGTCCAAAACAATTTCTGAGCCTATGACACGTTTGGCACAGACCGTGCACCTATCTTGGACTAATACTAACACTATATCCAAACGGACCGAAACGAGATTCCACTTGAGCCTCGTCACCTAGGAGTTCTATCGGGTGCGGTCAAAATGATTTTCGAGCCTTGTTTGGAACAAACCGTGCACCTATCTTGCACTAATACTAACACTAACTCCAAACGGACCAAAACAACATTACACTTGAGCCTCGTCATCTAGGAGTTCCATCGGGTGCTTCCAAAATGATTTCCGAGACTTGTTTGCCACAAACCGTGCACCTCTCTTGCACTGAGACTAACACTATCTCTAAACGGACCAAAACAAGATTCCACTTGAGCCTCGTCACCTAGGAGTACCATCGGGTGCGTCCAAAACAATTTTTGAGCCTATGGCACGTTTGGCACAGACCGTGCACCTATCTTGGACTAATACTAACACTATATCCAAACGGACCGAAACGAGATTCCACTTGAGCCTTGTCACCTAGGAGTTCTATCGGGTGCGGTCAAAATGATTTTCGAGCCTTGTTTGGAACAAACCCTGCACATGTCTTGCACTAATACTAACACTATCTCCAAACGGACCGAAACAAGATTCCACTTGAGCCTCATCATCTAGGAGTTCCATCGGGTGCTTCTGAAATGATTTCCGAGACTTGTTTGGCACAAACCGTGCACCTATCTTGCACTGATACTAACACTATCTCCAAACGGACTGAAACAAGATTCCACTTGAGCCTCATCACCTAGGAGTACCATCAGGTGCGTCCAAAACGATTTCTGAGCCTATGTTTCATTTGGCACAAACCGTGCACCTATCTTGCACTAATACTAACACTATATCCAAATGGACCGAAACGAAATTTCACTTGAGCCTCGTCACCTAGGAGTTCTATCGGGTGCGGTCAAAATGATTTCCGAGCCTTGTTTGGAACAAACCGTGCACCTATCTTGCACTAATACTAACACTAACTCCAAACGGACCGAAACAAGATTCCACTTGAGCCTCGTCATCTAGGAGTTCCATCGGGTGCTTCCGAAATGATTTGCGAGACTTGTTTGCCACAAACCGTGCACCTCTCTTGCACTTAGACTAACACTATCTCCAAACGGACCGAAACAAGATTCCACTTGAGCCTCGTCATCTAGGAGTTCCATCGGGTGCTTCCGAAATGATTTGCGAGACTTGTTTGCCACAAACCGTGCACCTCTCTTGCACTTAGACTAACACTATCTCCAAATGGACCGAAACAAGATTCCACTTGAGCCTCGTCACCTAGGAGTACCATCAGGTGCGTCCAAAACGATTTCTGAGGCTATTTTTCATTTGGCACAAACCATGCACCTATCTTGCACTAATACTAACACTATATCCAAATAGACCGAAATGAGATTCCACTTGAGCATCATCACCTAGGAGTTCTATCGGGTGCGGTCAAAATGATTTCCGAGCCTTGTTTGGAACAAACCGTGCACCTATCTTGCACTAATACTAACACTATCTCCAAACGGACCGAAACAAGATTCCACTTGAACCTCGTCACCTAGGAGTGCCATCGGGTGCGTCCAAAACGATTTCTGAGCCTATGGCACGTTTGGCACAGACCGTGCACCTATCTTGGACTAATACTAACACTATATCCAAACGGACCGAAACGAGATTCCACTTGAGCCTCGTCACCTAGGAGTTCTATCGGGTGCGGTCAAAATGATTTTCGATCCTTGTTTGGAACAAATCGTGCACCTGTCTTGCACTAATACTAACACTATCTCCAAACGGACCGAAACAAGATTCCACTTGAGCCTCATCATCTAGGAGTTCCATCGGGTGCTTCTGAAATGATTTCCGAGACTTGTTTGGCACAAACCGTGCACCTATCTTGCACTGATACTAACACTATCTCCAAACAGACCGAAACAAGATTCCACTTGAGCCTCATCACCTAGGAGTACCATCAGGTGCGTCCAAAACGATTTCTGAGCCTATCTTTCATTTGGCACAAACCGTGCACCTATCTTGCACTAATACTAACACTATATCCAAACGGACCGAAACGAGATTCCACTTGAGCCTCGTCACCTAGGAGTTCTATCGGGTGCGGTCAAAATGATTTTCGAGCCTTGTTTGGAACAAACCGTGCACCTGTCTTGCACTAATACTAACACTATCTCCAAACGGACCGAAACAAGATTCCACTCGAGCCTCATCATCTAGGAGTTCCATCGGGTGCTTCTGAAATGATTTCCGAGACTTGTTTGGCACAAACCGTGCACCTATCTTGCACTGATACTAACACTATCTCCAAACGGACCGAAACAAGATTCCACTTGAGCCTCGTCATCTAGGAGTTCCATCGGGTGCTTCCGAAATGATTTCCGAGCCTTGTTTGGCACAAACCGTGCACCTATCTTGCACTTATACTAACACTATCTCCAAACGGACCGAAACAAGATTCCACTTGAGCCTCGTCACCTAGGAGTACCATCGGGTGCGTGCAAAACGATTTCTGAGCCTATGTTACGTTTGTTACAAACCGTCCACATATCTTGCACTAATACTAACACTATATCAAAACGGACCGAAACGAGATTCCACTTGAGCCTCGTCACCTAGGAGTTCTATCGGGTGCAGTCAAAATGATTTCTGAGCCTTATTTGGTACAAACCTTGCACCTGTCTTGCACTAATACTAACACTATCTCCAAACGGACCGAAACAAGATTCCACTTGAGCCTCGTCACCTAGGAGTACCATCGGGTGCATCCAAAATGATTTATGAGCCTATGGTACGTTTAGCAGAAACCGTGCACATATCTTGCACTAATACTAACACTATCCAAACGGACCGAAACAAGATTCCACTTGAGCCTCGTCACCTAGGAGTACCATCGGGTGCGTGCAAAACGATTTCTGAGCCTATGGTACGTTTGGCACAGACCGTGCACCTATCTTGCACTAATACTAACACTATATCCAAACGGACCGAAACGAGATTCCACTTGAGCCTCGTCACCTAGGAGTTCTATCAGGTGCGGTCAAAATGATTTTCGAGCCTTGTTTGGAACAAACCGTGCACCTATCTTGCACTAATACTAACACTAACTCCAAACGGACCGAAACAAGATTCCACTTGAGCCTCGTCATCTAGGAGTTCCATCGGGTGCTTCCAAAATGATTTCCGAGACTTGTTTGCCACAAACCGTGCACCTCTCTTGCACTGAGACTAACACTATCTCCAAACGGACCGAAACAAGATTCCACTTGAGCCTCGTCACCTAGGAGTACCATCGGGTGCGTCCAAAACGATTTCTGAGCCTATGGCACGTTTGGCACAGACCGTGCACCTATCTTGGACTAATACTAACACTATATCCAAACGGACCGAAACGAGATTCCACTTGAGCCTCGTCACCTAGGAGTTCTATCGGGTGCGGTCAAAATGATTTTCGAGCCTTGTTTGGAACAAACCGTGCACCTATCTTGCACTAATACTAACACTAACTCCAAACGGACCGAAACAAGATTCCACTTGAGCCTCGTCATCTAGGAGTTCCATCGGGTGCTTCCAAAATGATTTCCGAGACTTGTTTGCCACAAACCGTGCACCTCTCTTGCACTGAGACTAACACTATCTCTAAACGGACCGAAACAAGATTCCACTTGAGCCTCGTCACCTAGGAGTACCATCGGGTGCGTCCAAAACGATTTCTGAGCCTATGGCACGTTTGGCACAGACCGTGCACCTATCTTGGACTAATACTAACACTATATCCAAACGGACCGAAATGAGATTCCACTTGAGCCTCGTCACCTAGGAGTTCTATCAGGTGCGGTCAAAATGATTTCCGAGCCTTGTTTGGAACAAACCGTGCACCTATCTTGCACTAATACTAACACTATCTCCAAACGGACCGAAACAAGATTCCACTTGAGCCTCGTCACCTAGGAGTACCATCGGGTGCGTCCAAAACGATTTCTGAGCCTATGGCACGTTTGGCACATACCGTGCACCTATCTTGGACTAATACTAACACTATATCCAAACGGACCGAAACGAGATTCCACTTGAGCCTTGTCACCTAGGAGTTCTATCGGGTGCGGTCAAAATGATTTTCGAGCCTTGTTTGGAACAAACCGTGCACATGCCTTGCCATAATACTAACACTATCTCCAAACGGACCGAAACAAGATTCCACTTGAGCCTCATCATCTAGGAGTTCCATCGGGTGCTTCTGAAATGATTTCCGAGACTTGTTTGGCACAAACCGTGCACCTATCTTGCACTGATACTAACACTATCTCCAAACGGACCGAAACAAGATTCCACTTGAGCCTCATCACCTAGGAGTACCATCAGGTGCGTCCAAAATGATTTCTGAGCCTATGTTTCATTTGGCACAAACCGTGCACCTATCTTGCACTAATACTAACACTATATCCAAATGGACCGAAATGAAATTTCACTTGAGCCTCGTCACCTAGGAGTTCTATCGGGTGCGGTCAAAATGATTTCCGAGCCTTGTTTGGAACAAACCGTACACCTATCTTGCACTAATACTAACACTAACTCCAAACGGACCGAAACAAGATTCCACTTGAGCCTCGTCATCTAGGAGTTCCATCGGGTGCTTCCGAAATGATTTGCGAGACTTGTTTGCCACAAACCGTGCACCTCTCTTGCACTTAGACTAACACTATCTCCAAACGGACCGAAACAAGATTCCACTTGAGCCTTGTCACCTAGGAGTACCATCAGGTGCGTCCAAAACGATTTCTGAGCCTATTTTTCATTTGGCACAAACCATGCACCTATCTTGCACTAATACTAACACTATATCCAAACAGACCGAAACGAGATTCCACTTGAGCCTCGTCACCTAGGAGTTCTATCGGGTGCGGTCAAAATGATTTTCGAGCCTTGTTTGGAACAAACTGTGCACCTATCTTGCACTAATACTAACACTAACTCCAAACGGACCAAAACAAGATTCCACTTGAGCCTTGTCATCTAGGAGTTCCATCGGGTGCTTCCAAAATGATTTCCGAGACTTGTTTGCCACAAACCGTGCACCTCTCTTGCACTGAGACTAACACTATCTCTAAACGGACCAAAACAAGATTCCACTAGAGCCTCGTCACCTAGGAGTACCATCAGGTGCGTCCAAAACAATTTCTAAGCCTATGGCACGTTTGGCACAGACCGTGCACCTATCTTGGACTAATACTAACACTATATCCAAACGGACCGAAACGAGATTCCACTTGAGCCTCGTCTCCTAGGAGTTCTATCGGGTGCGGTCAAAATGATTTTCGAGCCTTGTTTGGAACAAACCGTGCACCTATCTTGCACTAATACTAACACTAACTCCAAACGGACCAAAACAACATTCCACTTGAGCCTCGTCATCTAGGAGTTCCATCGGGTGCTTCCAAAATGATTTCCGAGACTTGTTTGCCACAAACCGTGCACCTCTCTTGCACTGAGACTAACACTATCTCTAAACGGACCAAAACAAGATTCCACTTGAGCCTCGTCACCTAGGAGTACCATCGGGTGCGTCCAAAACAATTTTTGAGCCTATGGCACGTTTGGCACAGACCGTGCACCTATCTTGGACTAATACTAACACTATATCCAAACGGACCGAAACGAGATTCCACTTGAGCCTTGTCACCTAGGAGTTCTATCGGGTGCGGTCAAAATGATTTTCGAGCCTTGTTTGGAACAAACCCTGCACATGTCTTGCACTAATACTAACACTATCTCCAAACGGACCGAAACAAGATTCCACTTGAGCCTCATCATCTAGGAGTTCCATCGGGTGCTTCTGAAATGATTTCCGAGACTTGTTTGGCACAAACCGTGCACCTATCTTGCACTGATACTAACACTATCTCCAAACGGACTGAAACAAGATTCCACTTGAGCCTCATCACCTAGGAGTACCATCAGGTGCGTCCAAAACGATTTCTGAGCCTATGTTTCATTTGTCACAAACCGTGCACCTATCTTGCACTAATACTAACACTATATCCAAATGGACCGAAACGAAATTTCACTTGAGCCTCATCACCTAGGAGTTCTATCGGGTGCGGTCAAAATGATTTCCGAGCCTTGTTTGGAACAAACCGTGCACCTATCTTGCACTAATACTAACACTAACTCCAAACGGACCGAAACAAGATTCCACTTGAGCCTCGTCATCTAGGAGTTCCATCGGGTGCTTCCGAAATGATTTGCGAGACTTGTTTGCCACAAACCGTGCACCTCTCTTGCACTTAGACTAACACTATCTCCAAATGGACCGAAACAAGATTCCACTTGAGCCTCGTCACCTAGGAGTACCATCAGGTGCGTCCAAAACGATTTCTGAGGCTATTTTTCATTTGGCACAAACCATGCACCTATCTTGCACTAATACTAACACTATATCCAAATAGACCGAAACGAGATTCCACTTGAGCATCGTCACCTAGGAGTTCTATCGGGTGCGGTCAAAATGATTTCCGAGCCTTGTTTGGAACAAACCGTGCACCTATCTTGCACTAATACAAACACTATCTCCAAACGGACCGAAACAAGATTCCACTTGAACCTCGTCACCTAGGAGTGCCATCGGGTGCGTCCAAAACGATTTCTGAGCCTATGGCACGTTTGGCACAGACCGTGCACCTATCTTGGACTAATACTAACACTATATCCAAACGGACTGAAACGAGATTCCACTTGAGCCTCGTCACCTAGGAGTTCTATCGGGTGCGGTCAAAATGATTTTCGATCCTTGTTTGGAACAAATCGTGCACCTGTCTTGCACTAATACTAACACTATCTCCAAACGGACCGAAACAAGATTCCACTTGAGCCTCATCATCTAGGAGTTCCATCGGGTGCTTCTGAAATGATTTCCGAGACTTGTTTGGCACAAACCGTGCACCTATCTTGCACTGATACTAACACTATCTCCAAACAGACCGAAACAAGATTCCACTTGAGCCTCATCACCTAGGAGTACCATCAGGTGCGTCCAAAATGATTTCTGAGCCTATCTTTCATTTGGCACAAACCGTGCACCTATCTTGCACTAATACTAACACTATATCCAAACGGACCGAAACGAGATTCCACTTGAGCCTCGTCACCTAGGAGTTCTATCGGGTGCGGTCAAAATGATTTTCGAGCCTTGTTTGGAACAAACCGTGCACCTATCTTGCACTAATACTAACACTAACTCCAAACGGACCGAAACAAGATTCCACTTGAGCCTCGTCATCTAGGAGTTCCATCGGGTGCTTCCAAAATGATTTCCGAGACTTGTTTGCCACAAACCGTGCACCTCTCTTGCACTGAGACTAACACTATCTCTAAACGGACCAAAACAAGATTCCACTTGAGCCTCGTCACCTAGGAGTACCATCGGGTGCGTCCAAAACAATTTTTGAGCCTATGGCACGTTTGGCACAGACCGTGCACCTATCTTGGACTAATACTAACACTATATCCAAACGGACCGAAACGAGATTCCACTTGAGCCTTGTCACCTAGGAGTTCTATCGGGTGCGGTCAAAATGATTTTCGAGCCTTGTTTGGAACAAACCCTGCACATGTCTTGCACTAATACTAACACTATCTCCAAACGGACCGAAACAAGATTCCACTTGAGCCTCATCATCTAGGAGTTCCATCGGGTGCTTCTGAAATGATTTCCGAGACTTGTTTGGCACAAACCGTGCACCTATCTTGCACTGATACTAACACTATCTCCAAACGGACTGAAACAAGATTCCACTTGAGCCTCATCACCTAGGAGTACCATCAGGTGCGTCCAAAACGATTTCTGAGCCTATGTTTCATTTGTCACAAACCGTGCACCTATCTTGCACTAATACTAACACTATATCCAAATGGACCGAAACGAAATTTCACTTGAGCCTCATCACCTAGGAGTTCTATCGGGTGCGGTCAAAATGATTTCCGAGCCTTGTTTGGAACAAACCGTGCACCTATCTTGCACTAATACTAACACTAACTCCAAACGGACCAAAACAAGATTCCACTTGAGCCTCGTCATCTAGGAGTTCCATCGGGTGCTTCCGAAATGATTTGCGAGACTTGTTTGCCACAAACCGTGCACCTCTCTTGCACTTAGACTAACACTATCTCCAAATGGACCGAAACAAGATTCCACTTGAGCCTCGTCACCTAGGAGTACCATCAGGTGCGTCCAAAACGATTTCTGAGGCTATTTTTCATTTGGCACAAACCATGCACCTATCTTGCACTAATACTAACACTATATCCAAATAGACCGAAACGAGATTCCACTTGAGCATCGTCACCTAGGAGTTCTATCGGGTGCGGTCAAAATGATTTCCGAGCCTTGTTTGGAACAAACCGTGCACCTATCTTGCACTAATACAAACACTATCTCCAAACGGACCGAAACAAGATTCCACTTGAACCTCGTCACCTAGGAGTGCCATCGGGTGCGTCCAAAACGATTTCTGAGCCTATGGCACGTTTGGCACAGACCGTGCACCTATCTTGGACTAATACTAACACTATATCCAAACGGACTGAAACGAGATTCCACTTGAGCCTCGTCACCTAGGAGTTCTATCGGGTGCGGTCAAAATGATTTTCGATCCTTGTTTGGAACAAATCGTGCACCTGTCTTGCACTAATACTAACACTATCTCCAAACGGACCGAAACAAGATTCCACTTGAGCCTCATCATCTAGGAGTTCCATCGGGTGCTTCTGAAATGATTTCCGAGACTTGTTTGGCACAAACCGTGCACCTATCTTGCACTGATACTAACACTATCTCCAAACAGACCGAAACAAGATTCCACTTGAGCCTCATCACCTAGGAGTACCATCAGGTGCGTCCAAAATGATTTCTGAGCCTATCTTTCATTTGGCACAAACCGTGCACCTATCTTGCACTAATACTAACACTATATCCAAACGGACCGAAACGAGATTCCACTTGAGCCTCGTCACCTAGGAGTTCTATCGGGTGCGGTCAAAATGATTTTCGAGCCTTGTTTGGAACAAACCGTGCACCTATCTTGCACTAATACTAACACTAACTCCAAACGGACCGAAACAAGATTCCACTTGAGCCTCGTCATCTAGGAGTTCCATCGGGTGCTTCCAAAATGATTTCCGAGACTTGTTTGCCACAAACCGTGCACCTCTCTTGCACTGAGACTAACACTATCTCCAAACGGACCGAAACAAGATTCCACTTGAGCCTCGTCACCTAGGAGTACCATCGGGTGCGTCCAAAACGATTTCTGAGCCTATGGCACGTTTGGCACAGACCGTGCACCTATCTTGGACTAATACTAACACTATATCCAAACGGACCGAAACGAGATTCCACTTGAGCCTCGTCACCTAGGAGTTCTATCGGGTGCGGTCAAAATGATTTTCGAGCCTTGTTTGGAACAAACCGTGCACCTATCTTGCACTAATACTAACACTAACTCCAAACGGACCGAAACAAGATTCCACTTGAGCCTCGTCATCTAGGAGTTCCATCGGGTGCTTCCAAAATGATTTCCGAGACTTGTTTGCCACAAACCGTGCACCTCTCTTGCACTGAGACTAACACTATCTCTAAACGGACCGAAACAAGATTCCACTTGAGCCTCGTCACCTAGGAGTACCATCGGGTGCGTCCAAAACGATTTCTGAGCCTATGGCACGTTTGGCACAGACCGTGCACCTATCTTGGACTAATACTAACACTATATCCAAACGGACCGAAATGAGATTCCACTTGAGCCTCGTCACCTAGGAGTTCTATCAGGTGCGGTCAAAATGATTTCCGAGCCTTGTTTGGAACAAACCGTGCACCTATCTTGCACTAATACTAACACTATCTCCAAACGGACCGAAACAAGATTCCACTTGAGCCTCGTCACCTAGGAGTACCATCGGGTGCGTCCAAAACGATTTCTGAGCCTATGGCACGTTTGGCACAGACCGTGCACCTATCTTGGACTAATACTAACACTATATCCAAACGGACCGAAACGAGATTCCACTTGAGCCTTGTCACCTAGGAGTTCTATCGGGTGCGGTCAAAATGATTTTCGAGCCTTGTTTGGAACAAACCGTGCACATGCCTTGCCATAATACTAACACTATCTCCAAACGGACCGAAACAAGATTCCACTTGAGCCTCATCATCTAGGAGTTCCATCGGGTGCTTCTGAAATGATTTCCGAGACTTGTTTGGCACAAACCGTGCACCTATCTTGCACTGATACTAACACTATCTCCAAACGGACCGAAACAAGATTCCACTTGAGCCTCATCACCTAGGAGTACCATCAGGTGCGTCCAAAATGATTTCTGAGCCTATGTTTCATTTGGCACAAACCGTGCACCTATCTTGCACTAATACTAACACTATATCCAAATGGACCGAAATGAAATTTCACTTGAGCCTCGTCACCTAGGAGTTCTATCGGGTGCGGTCAAAATGATTTCCGAGCCTTGTTTGGAACAAACCGTACACCTATCTTGCACTAATACTAACACTAACTCCAAACGGACCGAAACAAGATTCCACTTGAGCCTCGTCATCTAGGAGTTCCATCGGGTGCTTCCGAAATGATTTGCGAGACTTGTTTGCCACAAACCGTGCACCTCTCTTGCACTTAGACTAACACTATCTCCAAACGGACCGAAACAAGATTCCACTTGAGCCTTGTCACCTAGGAGTACCATCAGGTGCGTCCAAAACGATTTCTGAGCCTATTTTTCATTTGGCACAAACCATGCACCTATCTTGCACTAATACTAACACTATATCCAAACAGACCGAAACGAGATTCCACTTGAGCCTCGTCACCTAGGAGTTCTATCGGGTGCGGTCAAAATGATTTTCGAGCCTTGTTTGGAACAAACTGTGCACCTATCTTGCACTAATACTAACACTAACTCCAAATGGACCAAAACAAGATTCCACTTGAGCCTTGTCATCTAGGAGTTCCATCGGGTGCTTCCAAAATGATTTCCGAGACTTGTTTGCCACAAACCGTGCACCTCTCTTGCACTGAGACTAACACTATCTCTAAACGGACCAAAACAAGATTCCACTAGAGCCTCGTCACCTAGGAGTACCATCGGGTGCGTCCAAAACAATTTCTAAGCCTATGGCACGTTTGGCACAGACCGTGCACCTATCTTGGACTAATACTAACACTATATCCAAACGGACCGAAACGAGATTCCACTTGAGCCTCGTCTCCTAGGAGTTCTATCGGGTGCGGTCAAAATGATTTTCGAGCCTTGTTTGGAACAAACCGTGCACCTATCTTGCACTAATACTAACACTAACTCCAAACGGACCAAAACAACATTCCACTTGAGCCTCGTCATCTAGGAGTTCCATCGGGTGCTTCCAAAATGATTTCCGAGACTTGTTTGCCACAAACCGTGCACCTCTCTTGCACTGAGACTAACACTATCTCTAAACGGACCAAAACAAGATTCCACTTGAGCCTCGTCACCTAGGAGTACCATCGGGTGCGTCCAAAACAAGTTTTGAGCCTATGGCACGTTTGGCACAGACCGTGCACCTATCTTGGACTAATACTAACACTATATCCAAACGGACCGAAACGAGATTCCACTTGAGCCTTGTCACCTACGAGTTCTATCGGGTGCGGTCAAAATGATTTTCGAGCCTTGTTTGGAACAAACCCTGCACATGTCTTGCACTAATACTAAC
>NW_027097511.1:0-80000 GCF_019320115.1 Miscanthus floridulus
ACTATCTCCAAACGGACCGAAACAAGATTCCACTTGAGCCTCATCATCTAGGAGTTCCATCGGGTGCTTCTGAAATGATTTCCGAGACTTGTTTGGCACAAACCGTGCACCTATCTTGCACTGATACTAACACTATCTCCAAACAGACTGAAACAAGATTCCACTTGAGCCTCATCACCTAGGAGTACCATCAGGTGCGTCCAAAATGATTTCTGAGCCTATCTTTCATTTGGCACAAACCGTGCACCTATCTTGCACTAATACTAACACTATATCCAAACGGACCGAAACGAGATTCCACTTGAGCCTCGTCACCTAGGAGTTCTATCGGGTGCGGTCAAAATGATTTTCGAGCCTTGTTTGGAACAAACCGTGCACCTATCTTGCACTAATACTAACACTAACTCCAAACGGACCGAAACAAGATTCCACTTGAGCCTCGTCATCTAGGAGTTCCATCGGGTGCTTCCAAAATGATTTCCGAGACTTGTTTGCCACAAACCGTGCACCTCTCTTGCACTGAGACTAACACTATCTCCAAACGGACCGAAACAAGATTCCACTTGAGCCTCGTCACCTAGGAGTACCATCGGGTGCGTCCAAAACGATTTCTGAGCCTATGGCACGTTTGGCACAGACCGTGCACCTATCTTGGACTAATACTAACACTATATCCAAACGGACCGAAACGAGATTCCACTTGAGCCTCGTCACCTAGGAGTTCTATCGGGTGCGGTCAAAATGATTTTCGAGCCTTGTTTGGAACAAACCGTGCACCTATCTTGCACTAATACTAACACTAACTCCAAACGGACCGAAACAAGATTCCACTTGAGCCTCGTCATCTAGGAGTTCCATCGGGTGCTTCCAAAATGATTTCCGAGACTTGTTTGCCACAAACCGTGCACCTCTCTTGCACTGAGACTAACACTATCTCTAAACGGACCGAAACAAGATTCCACTTGAGCCTCGTCACCTAGGAGTACCATCGGGTGCGTCCAAAACGATTTCTGAGCCTATGGCACGTTTGGCACAGACCGTGCACCTATCTTGGACTAATACTAACACTATATCCAAACGGACCGAAATGAGATTCCACTTGAGCCTCGTCACCTAGGAGTTCTATCAGGTGCGGTCAAAATGATTTCCGAGCCTTGTTTGGAACAAACCGTGCACCTATCTTGCACTAATACTAACACTATCTCCAAACGGACCGAAACAAGATTCCACTTGAGCCTCGTCACCTAGGAGTACCATCGGGTGCGTCCAAAACGATTTCTGAGCCTATGGCACGTTTGGCACAGACCGTGCACCTATCTTGGACTAATACTAACACTATATCCAAACGGACCGAAACGAGATTCCACTTGAGCCTTGTCACCTAGGAGTTCTATCGGGTGCGGTCAAAATGATTTCCGAGCCTTGTTTGGAACAAACCGTGCACCTATCTTGCACTAATACTAACACTAACTCCAAACGGACCGAAACAAGATTCCACTTGAGCCTCGTCATCTAGGAGTTCCATCGGGTGCTTCCGAAATGATTTGCGAGACTTGTTTGCCACAAACCGTGCACCTCTCTTGCACTTAGACTAACACTATCTCCAAATGGACCGAAACAAGATTCCACTTGAGCCTCGTCACCTAGGAGTACCATCAGGTGCGTCCAAAACGATTTCTGAGGCTATTTTTCATTTGGCACAAACCATGCACCTATCTTGCACTAATACTAACACTATATCCAAATAGACCGAAACGAGATTCCACTTGAGCATCGTCACCTAGGAGTTCTATCGGGTGCGGTCAAAATGATTTCCGAGCCTTGTTTGGAACAAACCGTGCACCTATCTTGCACTAATACAAACACTATCTCCAAACGGACCGAAACAAGATTCCACTTGAACCTCGTCACCTAGGAGTGCCATCGGGTGCGTCCAAAACGATTTCTGAGCCTATGGCACGTTTGGCACAGACCGTGCACCTATCTTGGACTAATACTAACACTATATCCAAACGGACTGAAACGAGATTCCACTTGAGCCTCGTCACCTAGGAGTTCTATCGGGTGCGGTCAAAATGATTTTCGATCCTTGTTTGGAACAAATCGTGCACCTGTCTTGCACTAATACTAACACTATCTCCAAACGGACCGAAACAAGATTCCACTTGAGCCTCATCATCTAGGAGTTCCATCGGGTGCTTCTGAAATGATTTCCGAGACTTGTTTGGCACAAACCGTGCACCTATCTTGCACTGATACTAACACTATCTCCAAACAGACCGAAACAAGATTCCACTTGAGCCTCATCACCTAGGAGTACCATCAGGTGCGTCCAAAATGATTTCTGAGCCTATCTTTCATTTGGCACAAACCGTGCACCTATCTTGCACTAATACTAACACTATATCCAAACGGACCGAAACGAGATTCCACTTGAGCCTCGTCACCTAGGAGTTCTATCGGGTGCGGTCAAAATGATTTTCGAGCCTTGTTTGGAACAAACCGTGCACCTATCTTGCACTAATACTAACACTAACTCCAAACGGACCGAAACAAGATTCCACTTGAGCCTCGTCATCTAGGAGTTCCATCGGGTGCTTCCAAAATGATTTCCGAGACTTGTTTGCCACAAACCGTGCACCTCTCTTGCACTGAGACTAACACTATCTCCAAACGGACCGAAACAAGATTCCACTTGAGCCTCGTCACCTAGGAGTACCATCGGGTGCGTCCAAAACGATTTCTGAGCCTATGGCACGTTTGGCACAGACCGTGCACCTATCTTGGACTAATACTAACACTATATCCAAACGGACCGAAACAAGATTCCACTTGAGCCTCGTCACCTAGGAGTTCTATCGGGTGCGGTCAAAATGATTTTCGAGCCTTGTTTGGAACAAACCGTGCACCTATCTTGCACTAATACTAACACTAACTCCAAACGGACCGAAACAAGATTCCACTTGAGCCTCGTCATCTAGGAGTTCCATCGGGTGCTTCCAAAATGATTTCCGAGACTTGTTTGCCACAAACCGTGCACCTCTCTTGCACTGAGACTAACACTATCTCTAAACGGACCGAAACAAGATTCCACTTGAGCCTCGTCACCTAGGAGTACCATCGGGTGCGTCCAAAACGATTTCTGAGCCTATGGCACGTTTGGCACAGACCGTGCACCTATCTTGGACTAATACTAACACTATATCCAAACGGACCGAAATGAGATTCCACTTGAGCCTCGTCACCTAGGAGTTCTATCAGGTGCGGTCAAAATGATTTCCGAGCCTTGTTTGGAACAAACCGTGCACCTATCTTGCACTAATACTAACACTATCTCCAAACGGACCGAAACAAGATTCCACTTGAGCCTCGTCACCTAGGAGTACCATCGGGTGCGTCCAAAACGATTTCTGAGCCTATGGCACGTTTGGCACAGACCGTGCACCTATCTTGGACTAATACTAACACTATATCCAAACGGACCGAAACGAGATTCCACTTGAGCCTTGTCACCTAGGAGTTCTATCGGGTGCGGTCAAAATGATTTTCGAGCCTTGTTTGGAACAAACCGTGCACATGCCTTGCCATAATACTAACACTATCTCCAAACGGACCGAAACAAGATTCCACTTGAGCCTCATCATCTAGGAGTTCCATCGGGTGCTTCTGAAATGATTTCCGAGACTTGTTTGGCACAAACCGTGCACCTATCTTGCACTGATACTAACACTATCTCCAAACGGACCGAAACAAGATTCCACTTGAGCCTCATCACCTAGGAGTACCATCAGGTGCGTCCAAAATGATTTCTGAGCCTATGTTTCATTTGGCACAAACCGTGCACCTATCTTGCACTAATACTAACACTATATCCAAATGGACCGAAATGAAATTTCACTTGAGCCTCGTCACCTAGGAGTTCTATCGGGTGCGGTCAAAATGATTTCCGAGCCTTGTTTGGAACAAACCGTACACCTATCTTGCACTAATACTAACACTAACTCCAAACGGACCGAAACAAGATTCCACTTGAGCCTCGTCATCTAGGAGTTCCATCGGGTGCTTCCGAAATGATTTGCGAGACTTGTTTGCCACAAACCGTGCACCTCTCTTGCACTTAGACTAACACTATCTCCAAACGGACCGAAACAAGATTCCACTTGAGCCTTGTCACCTAGGAGTACCATCAGGTGCGTCCAAAACGATTTCTGAGCCTATTTTTCATTTGGCACAAACCATGCACCTATCTTGCACTAATACTAACACTATATCCAAACAGACCGAAACGAGATTCCACTTGAGCCTCGTCACCTAGGAGTTCTATCGGGTGCGGTCAAAATGATTTTCGAGCCTTGTTTGGAACAAACTGTGCACCTATCTTGCACTAATACTAACACTAACTCCAAATGGACCAAAACAAGATTCCACTTGAGCCTTGTCATCTAGGAGTTCCATCGGGTGCTTCCAAAATGATTTCCGAGACTTGTTTGCCACAAACCGTGCACCTCTCTTGCACTGAGACTAACACTATCTCTAAACGGACCAAAACAAGATTCCACTAGAGCCTCGTCACCTAGGAGTACCATCGGGTGCGTCCAAAACAATTTCTAAGCCTATGGCACGTTTGGCACAGACCGTGCACCTATCTTGGACTAATACTAACACTATATCCAAACGGACCGAAACGAGATTCCACTTGAGCCTCGTCTCCTAGGAGTTCTATCGGGTGCGGTCAAAATGATTTTCGAGCCTTGTTTGGAACAAACCGTGCACCTATCTTGCACTAATACTAACACTAACTCCAAACGGACCAAAACAACATTCCACTTGAGCCTCGTCATCTAGGAGTTCCATCGGGTGCTTCCAAAATGATTTCCGAGACTTGTTTGCCACAAACCGTGCACCTCTCTTGCACTGAGACTAACACTATCTCTAAACGGACCAAAACAAGATTCCACTTGAGCCTCGTCACCTAGGAGTACCATCGGGTGCGTCCAAAACAATTTTTGAGCCTATGGCACGTTTGGCACAGACCGTGCACCTATCTTGGACTAATACTAACACTATATCCAAACGGACCGAAACGAGATTCCACTTGAGCCTTGTCACCTACGAGTTCTATCGGGTGCGGTCAAAATGATTTTCGAGCCTTGTTTGGAACAAACCCTGCACATGTCTTGCACTAATACTAACACTATCTCCAAACGGACCGAAACAAGATTCCACTTGAGCCTCATCATCTAGGAGTTCCATCGGGTGCTTCTGAAATGATTTCCGAGACTTGTTTGGCACAAACCGTGCACCTATCTTGCACTGATACTAACACTATCTCCAAACAGACTGAAACAAGATTCCACTTGAGCCTCATCACCTAGGAGTACCATCAGGTGCGTCCAAAATGATTTCTGAGCCTATCTTTCATTTGGCACAAACCGTGCACCTATCTTGCACTAATACTAACACTATATCCAAACGGACCGAAACGAGATTCCACTTGAGCCTCGTCACCTAGGAGTTCTATCGGGTGCGGTCAAAATGATTTTCGAGCCTTGTTTGGAACAAACCGTGCACCTATCTTGCACTAATACTAACACTAACTCCAAACGGACCGAAACAAGATTCCACTTGAGCCTCGTCATCTAGGAGTTCCATCGGGTGCTTCCAAAATGATTTCCGAGACTTGTTTGCCACAAACCGTGCACCTCTCTTGCACTGAGACTAACACTATCTCCAAACGGACCGAAACAAGATTCCACTTGAGCCTCGTCACCTAGGAGTACCATCGGGTGCGTCCAAAACGATTTCTGAGCCTATGGCACGTTTGGCACAGACCGTGCACCTATCTTGGACTAATACTAACACTATATCCAAACGGACCGAAACGAGATTCCACTTGAGCCTCGTCACCTAGGAGTTCTATCGGGTGCGGTCAAAATGATTTTCGAGCCTTGTTTGGAACAAACCGTGCACCTATCTTGCACTAATACTAACACTAACTCCAAACGGACCGAAACAAGATTCCACTTGAGCCTCGTCATCTAGGAGTTCCATCGGGTGCTTCCAAAATGATTTCCGAGACTTGTTTGCCACAAACCGTGCACCTCTCTTGCACTGAGACTAACACTATCTCTAAACGGACCGAAACAAGATTCCACTTGAGCCTCGTCACCTAGGAGTACCATCGGGTGCGTCCAAAACGATTTCTGAGCCTATGGCACGTTTGGCACAGACCGTGCACCTATCTTGGACTAATACTAACACTATATCCAAACGGACCGAAATGAGATTCCACTTGAGCCTCGTCACCTAGGAGTTCTATCAGGTGCGGTCAAAATGATTTCCGAGCCTTGTTTGGAACAAACCGTGCACCTATCTTGCACTAATACTAACACTATCTCCAAACGGACCGAAACAAGATTCCACTTGAGCCTCGTCACCTAGGAGTACCATCGGGTGCGTCCAAAACGATTTCTGAGCCTATGGCACGTTTGGCACAGACCGTGCACCTATCTTGGACTAATACTAACACTATATCCAAACGGACCGAAACGAGATTCCACTTGAGCCTTGTCACCTAGGAGTTCTATCGGGTGCGGTCAAAATGATTTTCGAGCCTTGTTTGGAACAAACCGTGCACATGCCTTGCCATAATACTAACACTATCTCCAAACGGACCGAAACAAGATTCCACTTGAGCCTCATCATCTAGGAGTTCCATCGGGTGCTTCTGAAATGATTTCCGAGACTTGTTTGGCACAAACCGTGCACCTATCTTGCACTGATACTAACACTATCTCCAAACGGACCGAAACAAGATTCCACTTGAGCCTCATCACCTAGGAGTACCATCAGGTGCGTCCAAAATGATTTCTGAGCCTATGTTTCATTTGGCACAAACCGTGCACCTATCTTGCACTAATACTAACACTATATCCAAATGGACCGAAATGAAATTTCACTTGAGCCTCGTCACCTAGGAGTTCTATCGGGTGCGGTCAAAATGATTTCCGAGCCTTGTTTGGAACAAACCGTACACCTATCTTGCACTAATACTAACACTAACTCCAAACGGACCGAAACAAGATTCCACTTGAGCCTCGTCATCTAGGAGTTCCATCGGGTGCTTCCGAAATGATTTGCGAGACTTGTTTGCCACAAACCGTGCACCTCTCTTGCACTTAGACTAACACTATCTCCAAACGGACCGAAACAAGATTCCACTTGAGCCTTGTCACCTAGGAGTACCATCAGGTGCGTCCAAAACGATTTCTGAGCCTATTTTTCATTTGGCACAAACCATGCACCTATCTTGCACTAATACTAACACTATATCCAAACAGACCGAAACGAGATTCCACTTGAGCCTCGTCACCTAGGAGTTCTATCGGGTGCGGTCAAAATGATTTTCGAGCCTTGTTTGGAACAAACTGTGCACCTATCTTGCACTAATACTAACACTAACTCCAAACGGACCAAAACAAGATTCCACTTGAGCCTTGTCATCTAGGAGTTCCATCGGGTGCTTCCAAAATGATTTCCGAGACTTGTTTGCCACAAACCGTGCACCTCTCTTGCACTGAGACTAACACTATCTCTAAACGGACCAAAACAAGATTCCACTAGAGCCTCGTCACCTAGGAGTACCATCGGGTGCGTCCAAAACAATTTCTAAGCCTATGGCACGTTTGGCACAGACCGTGCACCTATCTTGGACTAATACTAACACTATATCCAAACGGACCGAAACGAGATTCCACTTGAGCCTCGTCTCCTAGGAGTTCTATCGGGTGCGGTCAAAATGATTTTCGAGCCTTGTTTGGAACAAACCGTGCACCTATCTTGCACTAATACTAACACTAACTCCAAACGGACCAAAACAACATTCCACTTGAGCCTCGTCATCTAGGAGTTCCATCGGGTGCTTCCAAAATGATTTCCGAGACTTGTTTGCCACAAACCGTGCACCTCTCTTGCACTGAGACTAACACTATCTCTAAACGGACCAAAACAAGATTCCACTTGAGCCTCGTCACCTAGGAGTACCATCGGGTGCGTCCAAAACAATTTTTGAGCCTATGGCACGTTTGGCACAGACCGTGCACCTATCTTGGACTAATACTAACACTATATCCAAACGGACCGAAACGAGATTCCACTTGAGCCTTGTCACCTAGGAGTTCTATCGGGTGCGGTCAAAATGATTTTCGAGCCTTGTTTGGAACAAACCCTGCACATGTCTTGCACTAATACTAACACTATCTCCAAACGGACCGAAACAAGATTCCACTTGAGCCTCATCATCTAGGAGTTCCATCGGGTGCTTCTGAAATGATTTCCGAGACTTGTTTGGCACAAACCGTGCACCTATCTTGCACTGATACTAACACTATCTCCAAACGGACTGAAACAAGATTCCACTTGAGCCTCATCACCTAGGAGTACCATCAGGTGCGTCCAAAACGATTTCTGAGCCTATGTTTCATTTGTCACAAACCGTGCACCTATCTTGCACTAATACTAACACTATATCCAAATGGACCGAAACGAAATTTCACTTGAGCCTCATCACCTAGGAGTTCTATCGGGTGCGGTCAAAATGATTTCCGAGCCTTGTTTGGAACAAACCGTGCACCTATCTTGCACTAATACTAACACTAACTCCAAACGGACCGAAACAAGATTCCACTTGAGCCTCGTCATCTAGGAGTTCCATCGGGTGCTTCCGAAATGATTTGCGAGACTTGTTTGCCACAAACCGTGCACCTCTCTTGCACTTAGACTAACACTATCTCCAAATGGACCGAAACAAGATTCCACTTGAGCCTCGTCACCTAGGAGTACCATCAGGTGCGTCCAAAACGATTTCTGAGGCTATTTTTCATTTGGCACAAACCATGCACCTATCTTGCACTAATACTAACACTATATCCAAATAGACCGAAACGAGATTCCACTTGAGCATCGTCACCTAGGAGTTCTATCGGGTGCGGTCAAAATGATTTCCGAGCCTTGTTTGGAACAAACCGTGCACCTATCTTGCACTAATACAAACACTATCTCCAAACGGACCGAAACAAGATTCCACTTGAACCTCGTCACCTAGGAGTGCCATCGGGTGCGTCCAAAACGATTTCTGAGCCTATGGCACGTTTGGCACAGACCGTGCACCTATCTTGGACTAATACTAACACTATATCCAAACGGACCGAAACGAGATTCCACTTGAGCCTCGTCACCTAGGAGTTCTATCGGGTGCGGTCAAAATGATTTTCGATCCTTGTTTGGAACAAATCGTGCACCTGTCTTGCACTAATACTAACACTATCTCCAAACGGACCGAAACAAGATTCCACTTGAGCCTCATCATCTAGGAGTTCCATCGGGTGCTTCTGAAATGATTTCCGAGACTTGTTTGGCACAAACCGTGCACCTATCTTGCACTGATACTAACACTATCTCCAAACAGACCGAAACAAGATTCCACTTGAGCCTCATCACCTAGGAGTACCATCAGGTGCGTCCAAAATGATTTCTGAGCCTATCTTTCATTTGGCACAAACCGTGCACCTATCTTGCACTAATACTAACACTATATCCAAACGGACCGAAACGAGATTCCACTTGAGCCTCGTCACCTAGGAGTTCTATCGGGTGCGGTCAAAATGATTTTCGAGCCTTGTTTGGAACAAACCGTGCACCTGTCTTGCACTAATACTAACACTATCTCCAAACGGACCGAAACAAGATTCCACTCGAGCCTCATCATCTAGGAGTTCCATCGGGTGCTTCTGAAATGATTTCCGAGACTTGTTTGGCACAAACCGTGCACCTATCTTGCACTGATACTAACACTATCTCCAAACGGACCAAAACAAGATTCCACTTGAGCCTCGTCATCTAGGAGTTCCATCGGGTGCTTCCGAAATGATTTCCGAGCCTTGTTTGGCACAAACCGTGCACCTATCTTGCACTGATACTAACACTATCTCCAAACGGACCGAAACAAGATTCCACTTGAGCCTCGTCACCTAGGAGTACCATCGGGTCGTGCAAAACGATTTCTGAGCCTATGTTACGTTTGTTACAAACCGTCCACATATCTTGCACTAATACTAACACTATATCAAAACGGACCGAAACGAGATTCCACTTGAGCCTCGTCACCTAGGAGTTCTATCGGGTGCAGTCAAAATGATTTCTGAGCCTTATTTGGTACAAACCTTGCACCTGTCTTGCACTAATACTAACACTATCTCCAAACGGACCGAAACAAGATTCCACTTGAGCCTCGTCACCTAGGAGTACCATTGGGTGCATCCAAAATGATTTCTGAGCCTATGGTACGTTTAGCAGAAACCGTGCACATATCTTGCACTAATACTAACACTATCCAAACAGACCGAAACAAGATTCCACTTGAGCCTCGTCACCTAGGAGTACCATTGGGTGCGTGCAAAATGATTTCTGAGCCTATGTTACGTTTGGCACAGACCGTGCACCTATCTTGCACTAATACTAACACTATATCCAAACGGACCGAAACGAGATTCCACTTGAGCCACGTCACCTAGGAGTTCTATCGGGTGCGGTCAAAATGATTTTCGAGCCTTGTTTGGAACAAACCGTGCACCTATCTTGCACTAATACTAACACTAACTCCAAACGGACCGAAACAAGATTCCACTTGAGCCTCGTCATCTAGGAGTTCCATCGGGTGCTTCCAAAATGATTTCCGAGGCTTGTTTGCCACAAACCGTGCACCTCTCTTGCACTGAGACTAACACTATCTCCAAACGGACCGAAACAAGATTCCACTTGAGCCTCGTCACCTAGGAGTACCATCGGGTGCGTCCAAAACGATTTCTGAGCCTATGGCACGTTTGGCACAGACCGTGCACCTATCTTGGACTAATACTAACACTATATCCAAACGGACCGAAACGAGATTCCACTTGAGCCTCGTCACCTAGGAGTTCTACCGGGTGCGGTCAAAATGATTTTCGAGCCTTGTTTGGAACAAACCGTGCACCTATCTTGCACTAATACTAACACTAACTCCAAACGGACCAAAACAAGATTCCACTTGAGCCTCGTCATCTAGGAGTTCCATCGGGTGCTTCCAAAATGATTTCCGAGACTTGTTTGCCACAAACCGTGCACCTCTCTTGCACTGAGACTAACACTATCTCTAAACGGACCAAAAGAAGATTCCACTTGAGCCTCGTCACCTAGGAGTACCATCGGGTGCGTCCAAAACAATTTCTGAGCCTATGGCACGTTTGGCACAGACCGTGCACCTATCTTGGACTAATACTAACACTATATCCAAACGGACCGAAACGAGATTCCACTTGAGCCTCGTCACCTAGGAGTTCTATCAGGTGCGGTCAAAATGATTTCCGAGCCTTGTTTGGAACAAACCGTGCACCTATCTTGCACTAATACTAACACTATCTCCAAACGGACCGAAACAAGATTCCACTTGAGCCTCATCACCTAGGAGTAGCATCGGGTGTGTCCAAAATGATTTCTGAGCCTATGGCACGTTTGGCACAGACCGTGCACCTATCTTGGACTAATACTAACACTATATCCAAACGGACCGAAACGAGATTCCACTTGAGCCTCGTCACCTAGGAGTTCTATCGGGTGCGGTCAAAATGATTTTCGAGCCTTGTTTGGAACAAACCGTGCACATGTCTTGCCATAATACTAACACTATCTCCAAACGGACCGAAACAAGATTCCACTTGAGCCTCATCATCTAGGAGTTCCATCGGGTGCTTCTAAAATGATTTCCGAGACTTGTTTGGCACAAACCGTGCACCTATCTTGCACTGATACTAACACTATCTCCAAACGGACCGAAACAAGATTCCACTTGAGCCTCATCACCTAGGAGTACCATCAGGTGCGTCCAAAATGATTTCTGAGCCTATGTTTCATTTGGCACAAACCGTGCACCTATCTTGCACTAATACTAACACTATATCCAAATGGACCGAAACGACATTTCACTTGAGCCTCGTCACCTAGGAGTTCTATCGGGTGCGGTCAAAATGATTTCCGAGCCTTGTTTGGAACAAACCGTGCACCTCTCTTGCACTAATACTAACACTATCTCCAAACGGACCGAAACAAGATTCCACTTGAACCTCGTCACCTAGGAGTGCCATCGGGTGCGTCCAAAACGATTTCTGAGCCTATGGCACGTTTGGCACAGACCGTGCACCTATCTTGGACTAATACTAACACTATATCCAAACGGACCGAAACGAGATTCCACTTGGGGCTCGTCACCTAGGAGTTCTATCGGGTGCGGTCAAAATGATTTTCGAGCCTTGTTTGGAACAAACCGTGCACCTATCTTGCACTAATACTAACACTATCTCCAAACGGACCGAAACAAGATTCCACTGGAGCCTCATCACCTAGGAGTAGCATCGGGTGCGTCCAAAATGATTTCTGAGCCTATGGCACGTTTGGCACAGACCGTGCACCTATCTTGGACTAATACTAACACTATATCCAAACGGACCGAAATGAGATTCCACTTGAGCCTCGTCAGCTAGGAGTTCTATCGGGTGCGGTCAAAATGATTTTCGAGCCTTGTTTGGAACAAACCGTGCACATGTCTTGCCATAATACTAACACTATCTCCAAACGGACCGAAACAAGATTCCACTTGAGCCTCATCATCTAGGAGTTCCATCGGGTGCTTCTGAAATGATTTCCGAGACTTGTTTGGCACAAACCGTGCACCTATCTTGCACTGATACTAACACTATCTCCAAACGGACCGAAACAAGATTCCACTTGAGCCTCATCACCTAGGAGTACCATCAGGTGCGACCAAAATGATTTCTGAGCCTATGTTTCATTTGGCACAAACCGTGCACCTATCTTGCACTAATACTAACACTATATCCAAATGGACCGAAACGAAATTTCACTTGAGCCTCGTCACCTAGGAGTTCTATTGGGTGCGGTCAAAATGATTTCCGAGCCTTGTTTGGAACAAACCGTGCACCTATCTTGCACTAATACTAACACTATCTCCAAACGGACCGAAACAAGATTCCACTTGAACCTCGTCACCTAGGAGTACCATCGGGTGCGTCCAAAATGATTTCTGAGCCTATGGCACGTCTGGCACAGACCGTGCACCTATCTTGGACTAATACTAACACTATATCCAAACGGACCGAAACGAGATTCCACTTGAGCCTCGTCACCTAGGAGTTCTATCGGGTGCGGTCAAAATGATTTTCGAGCCTTGCTTGGAACAAATCGTGCACCTGTCTTGCACTAATACTAACACTATCTCCAAACGGACCGAAACAAGATTCCACTTGAGCCTCATCATCTAGGAGTTCCATCGGGTGCTTCTAAAATGATTTCCGAGACTTGTTTGGCACAAACCGTGCACCTATCTTGCACTGATACTAACACTATCTCCAAACGGACCGAAACAAGATTCCACTTGAGCCTCATCACCTAGGAGTACCATCAGGTGCGTCCAAAATGATTTCTGAGCCTATGTTTCATTTGGCACAAACCGTGCACCTATCTTGCACTAATACTAACACTATATCCAAATGGACCGAAACGAAATTTCACTTGAGCCTCGTCACCTAGGAGTTCTATCGGGTGCGGTCAAAATGATTTCCGAGCCTTGTTTGGAACAAACCGTGCACCTATCTTGCACTAATACTAACACTATCTCCAAACGGACCGAAACAAGATTCCACTTGAACCTCGTCACCTAGGAGTGCCATCGGGTGCGTCCAAAACGATTTCTGAGCCTATGGCACGTTTGGCACAGACCGTGCACCTATCTTGGACTAATACTAACACTATATCCAAACGGACCGAAACGAGATTCCACTTGAGGCTCGTCACCTAGGAGTTCTATCGGGTGCGGTCAAAATGATTTTCGAGCCTTGTTTGGAACAAACCGTGCACCTATCTTGCACTAATACTAACACTATCTCCAAACGGACCGAAACAAGATTCCACTGGAGCCTCATCACCTAGGAGTAGCATCGGGTGCGTCCAAAATGATTTCTGAGCCTATGGCACGTTTGGCACAGACCGTGCACCTATCTTGGACTAATACTAACACTATATCCAAACGGACCGAAACGAGATTCCACTTGAGCCTCGTCAGCTAGGAGTTCTATCGGGTGCGGTCAAAATGATTTTCGAGCCTTGTTTGGAACAAACCGTGCACATGTCTTGCCATAATACTAACACTATCTCCAAACGGACCGAAACAAGATTCCACTTGAGCCTCATCATCTAGGAGTTCCATCGGGTGCTTCTGAAATGATTTCCGAGACTTGTTTGGCACAAACCGTGCACCTATCTTGCACTGATACTAACACTATCTCCAAACGGACCGAAACAAGATTCCACTTGAGCCTCATCACCTAGGAGTACCATCAGGTGCGTCCAAAATGATTTCTGAGCCTATGTTTCATTTGGCACAAACCGTGCACCTATCTTGCACTAATACTAACACTATATCCAAATGGACCGAAACGAAATTTCACTTGAGCCTCGTCACCTAGGAGTTCTATTGGGTGCGGTCAAAATGATTTCCGAGCCTTGTTTGGAACAAACCGTGCACCTATCTTGCACTAATACTAACACTATCTCCAAACGGACCGAAACAAGATTCCACTTGAACCTCGTCACCTAGGAGTACCATCGGGTGCGTCCAAAATGATTTCTGAGCCTATGGCACGTTTGGCACAGACCGTGCACCTATCTTGGACTAATACTAACACTATATCCAAACGGACCGAAACGAGATTCCACTTGAGCCTCGTCACCTAGGAGTTCTATCGGGTGCGGTCAAAATGATTTTCGAGCCTTGCTTGGAACAAATCGTGCACCTGTCTTGCACTAATACTAACACTATCTCCAACCGGACCGAAACAAGATTCCACTTGAGCCTCATCATCTAGGAGCTCCGTCGGGTGCTTCTGAAATGATTTCCGACACTTGTTTGGCACAAACCGTGCACCTATCTTGCACTGATACTAACACTATCTCCAAACGGACCAAAACAAGATTCCACTTGAGCCTCGTCACCTAGGAGTACCATCAGGTGCGTCCAAAATGATTTCTGAGCCTATGGTACATTTGGCACAAACCGTGCACCTATCTTGCACTAACACTAACACTATATCCAAACAGACTGAAACGAGATTCCACTTGAGCCTCATCACCTAGGAGTTCTATCGGGTGCGGTCAAAATGATTTCCGAGCCTTGTTTGGAACAAACCGTGCACCTATCTTGCACTAATACTAACACTATCTCCAAACGGACCGAAACAAGATTCCACTTGAGCCTCATCACCTAGGAGTTCCATCGGGTGCTTCTAAAATGATTTCCGACACTTGTTTGGCACAAACCGTGCACCTATCTTGCACTGATACTAACACTATCTCCAAACAGACCGAAACAAGATTCCACTTGAGCCTCATCACCTAGGAGTACCATCAGGTGCGTCCAAAATGATTTCTGAGCCTATCTTTCATTTGGCACAAACCGTGCACCTATCTTGCACTAATACTAACACTATATCCAAACGGACCGAAACGAGATTCCACTTGAGCCTCGTCACCTAGGAGTTCTATCGGGTGCGGTCAAAATGATTTTCGAGCCTTGTTTGGAACAAACCGTGCACCTGTCTTGCACTAATACTAACACTATCTCCAAACGGACCGAAACAAGATTCCACTCGAGCCTCATCATCTAGGAGTTCCATCGGGTGCTTCTGAAATGATTTCCGAGACTTGTTTGGCACAAACCGTGCACCTATCTTGCACTGATACTAACACTATCTCCAAACGGACCAAAACAAGATTCCACTTGAGCCTCGTCATCTAGGAGTTCCATCGGGTGCTTCCGAAATGATTTCCGAGCCTTGTTTGGCACAAACCGTGCACCTATCTTGCACTGATACTAACACTATCTCCAAACGGACCGAAACAAGATTCCACTTGAGCCTCGTCACCTAGGAGTACCATCGGGTCGTGCAAAACGATTTCTGAGCCTATGTTACGTTTGTTACAAACCGTCCACATATCTTGCACTAATACTAACACTATATCAAAACGGACCGAAACGAGATTCCACTTGAGCCTCGTCACCTAGGAGTTCTATCGGGTGCAGTCAAAATGATTTCTGAGCCTTATTTGGTACAAACCTTGCACCTGTCTTGCACTAATACTAACACTATCTCCAAACGGACCGAAACAAGATTCCACTTGAGCCTCGTCACCTAGGAGTACCATTGGGTGCATCCAAAATGATTTCTGAGCCTATGGTACGTTTAGCAGAAACCGTGCACATATCTTGCACTAATACTAACACTATCCAAACAGACCGAAACAAGATTCCACTTGAGCCTCGTCACCTAGGAGTACCATTGGGTGCGTGCAAAATGATTTCTGAGCCTATGTTACGTTTGGCACAGACCGTGCACCTATCTTGCACTAATACTAACACTATATCCAAACGGACCGAAACGAGATTCCACTTGAGCCACGTCACCTAGGAGTTCTATCGGGTGCGGTCAAAATGATTTTCGAGCCTTGTTTGGAACAAACCGTGCACCTATCTTGCACTAATACTAACACTAACTCCAAACGGACCGAAACAAGATTCCACTTGAGCCTCGTCATCTAGGAGTTCCATCGGGTGCTTCCAAAATGATTTCCGAGACTTGTTTGCCACAAACCGTGCACCTCTCTTGCACTGAGACTAACACTATCTCCAAACGGACCGAAACAAGATTCCACTTGAGCCTCGTCACCTAGGAGTACCATCGGGTGCGTCCAAAACGATTTCTGAGCCTATGGCACGTTTGGCACAGACCGTGCACCTATCTTGGACTAATACTAACACTATATCCAAACGGACCGAAACGAGATTCCACTTGAGCCTCGTCACCTAGGAGTTCTACCGGGTGCGGTCAAAATGATTTTCGAGCCTTGTTTGGAACAAACCGTGCACCTATCTTGCACTAATACTAACACTAACTCCAAACGGACCAAAACAAGATTCCACTTGAGCCTCGTCATCTAGGAGTTCCATCGGGTGCTTCCAAAATGATTTCCGAGACTTGTTTGCCACAAACCGTGCACCTCTCTTGCACTGAGACTAACACTATCTCTAAACGGACCAAAAGAAGATTCCACTTGAGCCTCGTCACCTAGGAGTACCATCGGGTGCGTCCAAAACAATTTCTGAGCCTATGGCACGTTTGGCACAGACCGTGCACCTATCTTGGACTAATACTAACACTATATCCAAACGGACCGAAACGAGATTCCACTTGAGCCTCGTCACCTAGGAGTTCTATCAGGTGCGGTCAAAATGATTTCCGAGCCTTGTTTGGAACAAACCGTGCACCTATCTTGCACTAATACTAACACTATCTCCAAACGGACCGAAACAAGATTCCACTTGAGCCTCATCACCTAGGAGTAGCATCGGGTGCGTCCAAAATGATTTCTGAGCCTATGGCACGTTTGGCACAGACCGTGCACCTATCTTGGACTAATACTAACACTATATCCAAACGGACCGAAACGAGATTCCACTTGAGCCTCGTCACCTAGGAGTTCTATCGGGTGCGGTCAAAATGATTTTCGAGCCTTGTTTGGAACAAACCGTGCACATGTCTTGCCATAATACTAACACTATCTCCAAACGGACCGAAACAAGATTCCACTTGAGCCTCATCATCTAGGAGTTCCATCGGGTGCTTCTAAAATGATTTCCGAGACTTGTTTGGCACAAACCGTGCACCTATCTTGCACTGATACTAACACTATCTCCAAACGGACCAAAACAAGATTCCACTTGAGCCTCATCACCTAGGAGTACCATCAGGTGCGTCCAAAATGATTTCTGAGCCTATGTTTCATTTGGCACAAACCGTGCACCTATCTTGCACTAATACTAACACTATATCCAAATGGACCGAAACGAAATTTCACTTGAGCCTCGTCACCTAGGAGTTCTATCGGGTGCGGTCAAAATGATTTCCGAGCCTTGTTTGGAACAAACCGTGCACCTATCTTGCACTAATACTAACACTATCTCCAAACGGACTGAAACAAGATTCCACTTGAACCTCGTCACCTAGGAGTGCCATCGGGTGCGTCCAAAACGATTTCTGAGCCTATGGCACGTTTGGCACAGACCGTGCACCTATCTTGGACTAATACTAACACTATATCTAAACGGACCGAAACGAGATTCCACTTGAGGCTCGTCACCTAGGAGTTCTATCGGGTGCGGTCAAAATGATTTTCGAGCCTTGTTTGGAACAAACCGTGCACCTATCTTGCACTAATACTAACACTATCTCCAAACGGACCGAAACAAGATTCCACTGGAGCCTCATCACCTAGGAGTAGCATCGGGTGCGTCCAAAATGATTTCTGAGCCTATGGCACGTTTGGCACAGACCGTGCACCTATCTTGGACTAATACTAACACTATATCCAAACGGACCGAAACGAGATTCCACTTGAGCCTCGTCAGCTAGGAGTTCTATCGGGTGCGGTCAAAATGATTTTCGAGCCTTGTTTGGAACAAACCGTGCACATGTCTTACCATAATACTAACACTATCTCCAAACGGACCGAAACAAGATTCCACTTGAGCCTCATCATCTAGGAGTTCCATCGGGTGCTTCTGAAATGATTTCTGAGACTTGTTTGGCACAAACCATGCACCTATCCTGCACTGATACTAACACTATCTCCAAACGGACCGAAACAAGATTCCACTTGAGCCTCATCACCTAGGAGTACCATCAGGTGCGTCCAAAATGATTTCTGAGCCTATGTTTCATTTGGCACAAACCGTGCACCTATCTTGCACTAATACTAACACTATATCCAAATGGACCGAAACGAAATTTCACTTGAGCCTCGTCACCTAGGAGTTCTATTGGGTGCGGTCAAAATGATTTCCGAGCCTTGTTTGGAACAAACCGTGCACCTATCTTGCACTAATACTAACACTATCTCCAAACGGACCGAAACAAGATTCCACTTGAACCTCGTCACCTAGGAGTACCATCGGGTGCGTCCAAAATGATTTCTGAGCCTATGGCACGTTTGGCACAGACCGTGCACCTATCTTGGACTAATACTAACACTATATCCAAACGGACCGAAACGAGATTCCACTTGAGCCTCGTCACCTAGGAGTTCTATCGGGTGCGGTCAAAATGATTTTCGAGCCTTGCTTGGAACAAATCGTGCACCTGTCTTGCACTAATACTAACACTATCTCCAAACGGACCGAAACAAGATTCCACTTGAGCCTCATCATCTAGGAGTTCCATCGGGTGCTTCTAAAATGATTTCCGAGACTTGTTTGGCACAAACCGTGCACCTATCTTGCACTGATACTAACACTATCTCCAAACGGACCGAAACAAGATTCCACTTGAGCCTCATCACCTAGGAGTACCATCAGGTGCGTCCAAAATGATTTCTGAGCCTATGTTTCATTTGGCACAAACCGTGCACCTATCTTGCACTAATACTAACACTATATCCAAATGGACCGAAACGAAATTTCACTTGAGCCTCGTCACCTAGGAGTTCTATCGGGTGCGGTCAAAATGATTTCCGAGCCTTGTTTGGAACAAACTGTGCACCTATCTTGCACTAATACTAACACTATCTCCAAACGGACCGAAACAAGATTCCACTTGAACCTCGTCACCTAGGAGTGCCATCGGGTGCGTCCAAAACGATTTCTGAGCCTATGGCACGTTTGGCACAGACCGTGCACCTATCTTGGACTAATACTAACACTATATCCAAACGGACCGAAACGAGATTCCACTTGAGGCTCGTCACCTAGGAGTTCTATCGGGTGCGGTCAAAATGATTTTCGAGCCTTGTTTGGAACAAACCGTGCACCTATCTTGCACTAATACTAACACTATCTCCAAACGGACCGAAACAAGATTCCACTGGAGCCTCATCACCTAGGAGTAGCATCGGGTGCGTCCAAAATGATTTCTGAGCCTATGGCACGTTTGGCACAGACCGTGCACCTATCTTGGACTAATACTAACACTATATCCAAACGGACCGAAACGAGATTCCACTTGAGCCTCGTCAGCTAGGAGTTCTATCGGGTGCGGTCAAAATGATTTTCGAGCCTTGTTTGGAACAAACCGTGCACATGTCTTGCCATAATACTAACACTATCTCCAAACGGACCGAAACAAGATTCCACTTGAGCCTCATCATCTAGGAGTTCCATCGGGTGCTTCTGAAATGATTTCCGAGACTTGTTTGGCACAAACCGTGCACCTATCTTGCACTGATACTAACACTATCTCCAAACGGACCGAAACAAGATTCCACTTGAGCCTCATCACCTAGGAGTACCATCAGGTGCGTCCAAAATGATTTCTGAGCCTATGTTTCATTTGGCACAAACCGTGCACCTATCTTGCACTAATACTAACACTATATCCAAATGGACCGAAACGAAATTTCACTTGAGCCTCGTCACCTAGGAGTTCTATTGGGTGCGGTCAAAATGATTTCCGAGCCTTGTTTGGAACAAACCGTGCACCTATCTTGCACTAATACTAACACTATCTCCAAACGGACCGAAACAAGATTCCACTTGAACCTCGTCACCTAGGAGTACCATCGGGTGCGTCCAAAATGATTTCTGAGCCTATGGCACGTTTGGCACAGACCATGCACCTATCTTGGACTAATACTAACACTATATCCAAACGGACCGAAACGAGATTCCACTTGAGCCTTGTCACCTAGGAGTTCTATCGGGTGCGGTCAAAATGATTTTCGAGCCTTGCTTGGAACAAATCGTGCACCTGTCTTGCACTAATACTAACACTATCTCCAACCGGACCGAAACAAGATTCCACTTGAGCCTCATCATCTAGGAGTTCCGTCGGGTGCTTCTGAAATGATTTCCGACACTTGTTTGGCACAAACCGTGCACCTATCTTGCACTGATACTAACACTATCTCCAAACGGACCAAAACAAGATTCCACTTGAGCCTCGTCACCTAGGAGTACCATCAGGTGCGTCCAAAATGATTTCTGAGCCTATGGTACATTTGGCACAAACCGTGCACCTATCTTGCACTAACACTAACACTATATCCAAACAGACTGAAACGAGATTCCACTTGAGCCTCATCACCTAGGAGTTCTATCGGGTGCGGTCAAAATGATTTCCGAGCCTTGTTTGGAACAAACCGTGCACCTATCTTGCACTAATACTAACACTATCTCCAAACGGACCGAAACAAGATTCCACTTGAGCCTCATCACCTAGGAGTTCCATCGGGTGCTTCTAAAATGATTTCCGACACTTGTTTGGCACAAACCGTGCACCTATCTTGCACTGATACTAACACTATCTCCAAACGGACCGAAACAAGATTCCACTTGAGCCTCGTCACCTAGGAGTACCATCAGGTGCGTCCAAAACGATTTCTGAGCCTATGGTACATTTGGCACAAACCGTGCACCTATCTTGCACTAATACTAACACTATATCCAAACAGACTGAAACGAGATTCCACTTGAGCCTCATCACCTAGGAGTTCTATCGGGTGCGGTCAAAATGATTTCCGAGCCTTGTTTGGAACAAACCGTGCACCTATCTTGCACTAATACTAACACTAACTCCAAACGGACCAAAACAAGATTCCACTTGAGCCTCGTCATCTAGGAGTTCCATCGGGTTCTTCCAAAATGATTTCCGAGACTTGTTTGCCACAAACCGTGCACCTCTCTTGCACTGAGACTAACACTATCTCTAAACGGACCAAAACAAGATTCCACTTGAGCCTCGTCACCTAGGAGTACCATCGGGTGCGTCCAAAACAATTTTTGAGCCTATGGCACGTTTGGCACAGACCGTGCACCTATCTTGGACTAATACTAACACTATATCCAAACGGACCGAAACGAGATTCCACTTGAGCCTTGTCACCTAGGAGTTCTATCGGGTGCGGTCAAAATGATTTTCGAGCCTTATTTGGAACAAACCCTGCACATGTCTTGCACTGATACTAACACTATCTCCAAACGGACCAAAACAAGATTCCACTTGAGCCTCATCACCTAGGAGTACCATCAGGTGCGTCCAAAATGATTTCTGAGCCTATGTTTCATTTGGCACAAACCGTGCACCTATCTTGCACTAATACTAACACTATATCCAAATGGACCGAAACGAAATTTCACTTGAGCCTCGTCACCTAGGAGTTCTATCGGGTGCGGTCAAAATGATTTCCGAGCCTTGTTTGGAACAAACCGTGCACCTATCTTGCACTAATACTAACACTATCTCCAAACGGACTGAAACAAGATTCCACTTGAACCTCGTCACCTAGGAGTGCCATCGGGTGCGTCCAAAACGATTTCTGAGCCTATGGCACGTTTGGCACAGACCGTGCACCTATCTTGGACTAATACTAACACTATATCTAAACGGACCGAAACGAGATTCCACTTGAGGCTCGTCACCTAGGAGTTCTATCGGGTGCGGTCAAAATGATTTTCGAGCCTTGTTTGGAACAAACCGTGCACCTATCTTGCACTAATACTAACACTATCTCCAAACGGACCGAAACAAGATTCCACTGGAGCCTCATCACCTAGGAGTAGCATCGGGTGCGTCCAAAATGATTTCTGAGCCTATGGCACGTTTGGCACAGACCGTGCACCTATCTTGGACTAATACTAACACTATATCCAAACGGACCGAAACGAGATTCCACTTGAGCCTCGTCAGCTAGGAGTTCTATCGGGTGCGGTCAAAATGATTTTCGAGCCTTGTTTGGAACAAACCGTGCACATGTCTTACCATAATACTAACACTATCTCCAAACGGACCGAAACAAGATTCCACTTGAGCCTCATCATCTAGGAGTTCCATCGGGTGCTTCTGAAATGATTTCTGAGACTTGTTTGGCACAAACCATGCACCTATCCTGCACTGATACTAACACTATCTCCAAACGGACCGAAACAAGATTCCACTTGAGCCTCATCACCTAGGAGTACCATCAGGTGCGTCCAAAATGATTTCTGAGCCTATGTTTCATTTGGCACAAACCGTGCACCTATCTTGCACTAATACTAACACTATATCCAAATGGACCGAAACGAAATTTCACTTGAGCCTCGTCACCTAGGAGTTCTATTGGGTGCGGTCAAAATGATTTCCGAGCCTTGTTTGGAACAAACCGTGCACCTATCTTGCACTAATACTAACACTATCTCCAAACGGACCGAAACAAGATTCCACTTGAACCTCGTCACCTAGGAGTACCATCGGGTGCGTCCAAAATGATTTCTGAGCCTATGGCACGTTTGGCACAGACCGTGCACCTATCTTGGACTAATACTAACACTATATCCAAACGGACCGAAACGAGATTCCACTTGAGCCTCGTCACCTAGGAGTTCTATCGGGTGCGGTCAAAATGATTTTCGAGCCTTGCTTGGAACAAATCGTGCACCTGTCTTGCACTAATACTAACACTATCTCCAAACGGACCGAAACAAGATTCCACTTGAGCCTCATCATCTAGGAGTTCCATCGGGTGCTTCTAAAATGATTTCCGAGACTTGTTTGGCACAAACCGTGCACCTATCTTGCACTGATACTAACACTATCTCCAAACGGACCGAAACAAGATTCCACTTGAGCCTCATCACCTAGGAGTACCATCAGGTGCGTCCAAAATGATTTCTGAGCCTATGTTTCATTTGGCACAAACCGTGCACCTATCTTGCACTAATACTAACACTATATCCAAATGGACCGAAACGAAATTTCACTTGAGCCTCGTCACCTAGGAGTTCTATCGGGTGCGGTCAAAATGATTTCCGAGCCTTGTTTGGAACAAACTGTGCACCTATCTTGCACTAATACTAACACTATCTCCAAACGGACCGAAACAAGATTCCACTTGAACCTCGTCACCTAGGAGTGCCATCGGGTGCGTCCAAAACGATTTCTGAGCCTATGGCACGTTTGGCACAGACCGTGCACCTATCTTGGACTAATACTAACACTATATCCAAACGGACCGAAACGAGATTCCACTTGAGGCTCGTCACCTAGGAGTTCTATCGGGTGCGGTCAAAATGATTTTCGAGCCTTGTTTGGAACAAACCGTGCACCTATCTTGCACTAATACTAACACTATCTCCAAACGGACCGAAACAAGATTCCACTGGAGCCTCATCACCTAGGAGTAGCATCGGGTGCGTCCAAAATGATTTCTGAGCCTATGGCACGTTTGGCACAGACCGTGCACCTATCTTGGACTAATACTAACACTATATCCAAACGGACCGAAACGAGATTCCACTTGAGCCTCGTCAGCTAGGAGTTCTATCGGGTGCGGTCAAAATGATTTTCGAGCCTTGTTTGGAACAAACCGTGCACATGTCTTGCCATAATACTAACACTATCTCCAAACGGACCGAAACAAGATTCCACTTGAGCCTCATCATCTAGGAGTTCCATCGGGTGCTTCTGAAATGATTTCCGAGACTTGTTTGGCACAAACCGTGCACCTATCTTGCACTGATACTAACACTATCTCCAAACGGACCGAAACAAGATTCCACTTGAGCCTCATCACCTAGGAGTACCATCAGGTGCGTCCAAAATGATTTCTGAGCCTATGTTTCATTTGGCACAAACCGTGCACCTATCTTGCACTAATACTAACACTATATCCAAATGGACCGAAACGAAATTTCACTTGAGCCTCGTCACCTAGGAGTTCTATTGGGTGCGGTCAAAATGATTTCCGAGCCTTGTTTGGAACAAACCGTGCACCTATCTTGCACTAATACTAACACTATCTCCAAACGGACCGAAACAAGATTCCACTTGAACCTCGTCACCTAGGAGTACCATCGGGTGCGTCCAAAATGATTTCTGAGCCTATGGCACGTTTGGCACAGACCATGCACCTATCTTGGACTAATACTAACACTATATCCAAACGGACCGAAACGAGATTCCACTTGAGCCTTGTCACCTAGGAGTTCTATCGGGTGCGGTCAAAATGATTTTCGAGCCTTGCTTGGAACAAATCGTGCACCTGTCTTGCACTAATACTAACACTATCTCCAACCGGACCGAAACAAGATTCCACTTGAGCCTCATCATCTAGGAGTTCCGTCGGGTGCTTCTGAAATGATTTCCGACACTTGTTTGGCACAAACCGTGCACCTATCTTGCACTGATACTAACACTATCTCCAAACGGACCAAAACAAGATTCCACTTGAGCCTCGTCACCTAGGAGTACCATCAGGTGCGTCCAAAATGATTTCTGAGCCTATGGTACATTTGGCACAAACCGTGCACCTATCTTGCACTAACACTAACACTATATCCAAACAGACTGAAACGAGATTCCACTTGAGCCTCATCACCTAGGAGTTCTATCGGGTGCGGTCAAAATGATTTCCGAGCCTTGTTTGGAACAAACCGTGCACCTATCTTGCACTAATACTAACACTATCTCCAAACGGACCGAAACAAGATTCCACTTGAGCCTCATCACCTAGGAGTTCCATCGGGTGCTTCTAAAATGATTTCCGACACTTGTTTGGCACAAACCGTGCACCTATCTTGCACTGATACTAACACTATCTCCAAACGGACCGAAACAAGATTCCACTTGAGCCTCGTCACCTAGGAGTACCATCAGGTGCGTCCAAAACGATTTCTGAGCCTATGGTACATTTGGCACAAACCGTGCACCTATCTTGCACTAATACTAACACTATATCCAAACAGACTGAAACGAGATTCCACTTGAGCCTCATCACCTAGGAGTTCTATCGGGTGCGGTCAAAATGATTTCCGAGCCTTGTTTGGAACAAACCGTGCACCTATCTTGCACTAATACTAACACTAACTCCAAACGGACCAAAACAAGATTCCACTTGAGCCTCGTCATCTAGGAGTTCCATCGGGTTCTTCCAAAATGATTTCCGAGACTTGTTTGCCACAAACCGTGCACCTCTCTTGCACTGAGACTAACACTATCTCTAAACGGACCAAAACAAGATTCCACTTGAGCCTCGTCACCTAGGAGTACCATCGGGTGCGTCCAAAACAATTTTTGAGCCTATGGCACGTTTGGCACAGACCGTGCACCTATCTTGGACTAATACTAACACTATATCCAAACGGACCGAAACGAGATTCCACTTGAGCCTTGTCACCTAGGAGTTCTATCGGGTGCGGTCAAAATGATTTTCGAGCCTTATTTGGAACAAACCCTGCACATGTCTTGCACTAATACTAACACTATCTCCAAACGGACCGAAACAAGATTCCACTTGAGCCTCATCATCTAGGAGTTCCATCGGGTGCTTCTGAAATGATTTCCGAGACTTGTTTGGCACAAACCGTGCACCTATCTTGCACTGATACTAACACTATCTCCAAACGGACTGAAACAAGATTCCACTTGAGCCTCATCACCTAGGAGTACCATCAGGTGCGTCCAAAACGATTTCTGAGCCTATGTTTCATTTGGCACAAACCATGCACCTATCTTGCACTAATACTAACACTATATCCAAATGGACCGAAATGAAATTTCACTTGAGCCTCGTCACCTAGGAGTTCTATCGGGTGCGGTCAAAATGATTTCCGAGCCTTGTTTGGAACAAACCATGCACCTATCTTGCACTAATACTAACACTAACTCCAAACGGACCGAAACAAGATTCCACTTGAGCCTCGTCATCTAGGAGTTCCATCGGGTGCTTCCGAAATGATTTGCGAGACTTGTTTGCCACAAACCGTGCACCTCTCTTGCACTTAGACTAACACTATCTCCAAACGGACCGAAACAAGATTCCACTTGAGCCTTGTCACCTAGGAGTACCATCAGGTGGGTCCAAAACGATTTCTGAGCCTATTTTTCATTTGGCACAAACCATGCACCTATCTTGCACTAATACTAACACTATATCCAAACAGACCGAAACGAGATTCCACTTGAGCATCGTCACCTAGGAGTTCTATCGGGTGCGGTCAAAATGATTTCCGAGCCTTGTTTGGAACAAACCGTGCACCTATCTTGCACTAATACTAACACTATCTCGAAACGGACCGAAACAAGATTCCACTTGAACCTCGTCACCTAGGAGTGCCATCGGGTGCGTCCAAAACGATTTCTGAGCCTATGGCACGTTTGGCACAGACCGTGCACCTATCTTGGACTAATACTAACACTATATCCAAACGGACCGAAACAAGATTCCACTTGAGCCTCGTCACCTAGGAGTTCTATCGGGTGCGGTCAAAATGATTTTCGATCCTTGTTTGGAACAAATCGTGCACCTGTCTTGCACTAATACTAACACTATCTCCAAACAGACCGAAACAAGATTCCACTTGAGCCTCATCATCTAGGAGTTCCATCGGGTGCTTCTGAAATGATTTCCGAGACTTGTTTGGCACAAACCGTGCACCTATCTTGCACTGATACTAACACTATCTCCAAACAGACCGAAACAAGATTCCACTTGAGCCTCATCACCTAGGAGTACCATCAGGTGCGTCCAAAACGATTTCTGAGCCTATCTTTCATTTGGCACAAACCGTGCACCTATCTTGCACTAATACTAACACTATATCCAAACGGACCGAAACGAGATTCCACTTGAGCCTCGCCACCTAGGAGTTCTATCGGGTGCGGTCAAAATGATTTTCGAGCCTTGTTTGGAACAAACCGTGCACCTGTCTTGCACTAATACTAACACTATCTCCAAACGGACCGAAACAAGATTCCACTCGAGCCTCATCATCTAGGAGTTCCATCGGGTGCTTCTGAAATAATTTCCGAGACTTGTTTGGCACAAACCGTGCACCTATCTTGCACTGATACTAACACTATCTCCAAACGGACCGAAACAAGATTCCACTTGAGCCTCGTCATCTAGGAGTTCCATCGGGTGCTTCCGAAATGATTTCCGAGCCTTGTTTGGCACAAACCGTGCACCTGTCTTGCACTGATACTAACACTATCTCCAAACGGACCGAAACAAGATTCCACTTGAGCCTCGTCACCTAGGAGTACCATCGGGTGCGTGCAAAACGATTTCTGAGCCTATGTTACGTTTGTTACAAACCGTCCACATATCTTGCACTAATACTAACACTATATCAAAACGGACCGAAACGAGATTCCACTTGAGCCTCGTCACCTAGGAGTTCTATCGGGTGCAGTCAAAATGATTTCCGAGCCTTGTTTGGAACAAACCGTGCACCTATCTTGCACTAATACTAACACTATATCCAAACGGACTGAAACAAGATTCCACTTGAGCCTCGTCACCTAGGAGTACCATCGGGTGCGTGCAAAACGATGTATAAGCCTATGTTACGTTTGTTACAAACTATGCACATATCTTGCACTAATACTAACACTATATTCAAACGGACCGAAACGAGATTCCACTCGAGCCTCGTCACCTAGGAGTTCTATCGGGTGCGGTCAAAATGATTTCCGAGCCTTGTTTGGAACAAACCGTGCACCTATCTTGCACTAATACTAACACTAACTCCAAACGGACCGAAACAAGATTCCACTTGAGCCTCGTCACCTAGGAGTACCATCGGGTGCGTGCAAAACGATTTCTGAGCCTATGTTACGTTTGTTACAAACCGTCCACATATCTTGCACTAATACTAACACTATATCAAAACGGACCGAAACGAGATTCCACTTGAGCCTCGTCACCTAGGAGTTCTATCGGGTGCAGTCAAAATGATTTCTGAGCCTTATTTGGTACAAACCTTGCACCTGTCTTGCACTAATACTAACACTATCTCCAAACGGACCGAAACAAGATTCCACTTGAGCCTCGTCATCTAGGAGTTCCATCGGGAGCTTCCAAAATGATTTCTGAGCCATGTTTGGCACAAACCGTGCACCTATCTTGCACTAATACTAACACTATCTCCAAACAGACCGAAACCAGATTCCACTTGAGCCTCGTCAACTAGGAGTTCTATCGGGTGCAGTCAAAATGATTTCTGAGCCTTATTTGGTACAAACCTTGCACCTGTCTTGCACTAATACTAACACTATCTCCAAACGGACCGAAACAAGATTCCACTTGAGCCTCGTCACCTAGGAGTACCATCGGGTGCATCCAAAATGATTTCTGAGCCTATGGTACGTTTAGCAGAAACCGTGCACATATCTTGCACTAATACTAACACTATCCAAACGGACCGAAACAAGATTCCACTTGAGCCTCGTCACCTAGGAGTACCATCGGGTGCGTGCAAAACGATTTCTGAGCCTATGGTACGTTTGGCACAGACCGTGCACCTATCTTGCACTAATACTAACACTATATCCAAACGGACCAAAACGAGATTCCACTTGAGCCTCGTCACCTAGGAGTTCTATCGGGTGCGGTCAAAATGATTTTCGAGCCTTGTTTGGAACAAACCGTGCACCTATCTTGCACTAATACTAACACTAACTCCAAACGGACCGAAACAAGATTCCACTTGAGCCTCGTCATCTAGGAGTTCCATCGGGTGCTTCCAAAATGATTTCCGAGACTTGTTTGCCACAAACCGTGCACCTCTCTTGCACTGAGACTAACACTATCTCCAAACGGACCAAAACAAGATTCCACTTGAGCCTCGTCACCTAGGAGTACCATCGGGTGCGTCCAAAATGATTTCTGAGCCTATGGCACGTTTGGCACAGACCGTGCACCTATCTTGGACTAATACTAACACTATATCCAAACGGACCGAAACGAGATTCCACTTGAGCCTCGTCACCTAGGAGTTCTATCGGGTGCGGTCAAAATGATTTTCGAGCCTTGTTTGGAACAAACCGAGCACCTATCTTGCACTAATACTAACACTAACTCCAAACGGACGAAAACAAGATTCCACTTGAGCCTTGTCATCTAGGAGTTCCATCGGGTGCTTCCAAAATGATTTCCGAGACTTGTTTGCCACAAACCGTGCACCTCTCTTGCACTGAGACTAACACTATCTCTAAACGGACCAAAACAAGATTCCACTTGAGCCTCGTCACCTAGGAGTACCATCGGGTGCGTCCAAAACAATTTCTGAGCCTATGGCACGTTTGGCACAGACCGTGCACCTATCTTGGACTAATACTAACACTATATCCAAACAGACCGAAACGAAATTCCACTTGAGCCTCGTCACCTAGGAGTTCTATCAGGTGCGGTCTAAATGATTTCCGAGCCTTGTTTGGAACAAACCGTGCACCTATCTTGCACTAATACTAACACTATCTCCAAACGGACCGAAACAAGATTCCACTTGAGCCTCGTCACCTAGGAGTACCATCGGGTGCGTCCAAAACGATTTCTGAGCCTATGGCACGTTTGGCACAGACCGTGCACCTATCTTGGACTAATACTAACACTATATTCAAACGGACCGAAACGAGATTCCACTTGAGCCTCGTCACCTAGGAGTTCTATCGGGTGCGGTCAAAATGATTTTCGAGCCTTGTTTGGAACAACCCATGCACATGTCTTGCCATAATACTAACACTATCTCCAAACGGACCGAAACAAGATTCCACTTGAGCCTCATCATCTAGGAGTTCCATCGGGTGCTTCTGAAATGATTTTCGAGACTTGTTTGGCACAAACCGTGCACCTATCTTGCACTGATACTAACACTATCTCCAAACAGACCGAAACAAGATTCCACTTGAGCCTCATCACCTAGGAGTACCATCAGGTGCGTCCAAAACGATTTCTGAGCCTATCTTTCATTTGGCACAAACCGTGCACCTATCTTGCACTAATACTAACACTATATCCAAATGGACCGAAACGAAATTTCACTTGAGCCTCGTCACCTAGGAGTTCTATCGGGTGCGGTCAAAATGATTTCCGAGCCTTGTTTGGAACAAACCGTGCACCTATCTTGCACTAATACTAACACTAACTCCAAACGGACCGAAACAAGATTCCACTTGAGCCTCGTCATCTAGGAGTTCCATCGGGTGCTTCCAAAATGATTTCCGAGACTTGTTTGCCACAAACCGTGCACCTCTCTTGCACTGAGACTAACACTATCTCCAAACGGACCAAAACAAGATTCCACTTGAGCCTCGTCACCTAGGAGTACCATCGGGTGCGTCCAAAATGATTTCTGAGCCTATGGCACGTTTGGCACAGACCGTGCACCTATCTTGGACTAATACTAACACTATATCCAAACGGACCGAAACGAGATTCCACTTGAGCCTCGTCACCTAGGAGTTCTATCGGGTGCGGTCAAAATGATTTTCGAGCCTTGTTTGGAACAAACCGAGCACCTATCTTGCACTAATACTAACACTAACTCCAAATGGACGAAAACAAGATTCCACTTGAGCCTTGTCATCTAGGAGTTCCGTCGGGTGCTTCCAAAATGATTTCCGAGACTTGTTTGCCACAAACCGTGCACCTCTCTTGCACTGAGACTAACACTATCTCTAAACGGACCAAAACAAGATTCCACTTGAGCCTCGTCACCTAGGAGTACCATCGGGTGCGTCCAAAACAATTTCTGAGCCTATGGCACGTTTGGCACAGAACGTGCACCTATCTTGGACTAATACTAACACTATATCCAAACGGACCGAAACGAGATTCCACTTGAGCCTCGTCACCTAGGAGTTCTATCAGGTGCGGTCTAAATGATTTCCGAGCCTTGTTTGGAACAAACCATGCACATGTCTTGCCATAATACTAACACTATCTCCAAACGGACCGAAACAAGATTCCACTTGAGCCTCATCATCTAGGAGTTCCATCGGGTGCTTCTGAAATGATTTTCGAGACTTGTTTGGCACAAACCGTGCACCTATCTTGCACTGATACTAACACTATCTCCAAACAGACCGAAACAAGATTCCACTTGAGCCTCATCACCTAGGAGTACCATCAGGTGCGTCCAAAACGATTTCTGAGCCTATCTTTCATTTGGCACAAACCGTGCACCTATCTTGCACTAATACTAACACTATATCCAAATGGACCGAAACGAAATTTCACTTGAGCCTCGTCACCTAGGAGTTCTATCGGGTGCGGTCAAAATGATTTCCGAGCCTTGTTTGGAACAAACCGTGCACCTATCTTGCACTAATACTAACACTAACTCCAAACGGACCGAAACAAGATTCCACTTGAGCCTCGTCATCTAGGAGTTCCATCGAGTGCTTCCGAAATGATTTGCGAGACTTGTTTGCCACAAACCGTGCACCTCTCTTGCACTTAGACTAACACTATCTCCAAACGGACCGAAACAAGATTCCACTTGAGCCTTGTCACCTAGGAGTACCATCAGGTGCGTCCAAAATGATTTCTGAGCCTATTTTTCATTTGGCACAAACCATGCACCTATCTTGCACTAATACTAACACTATATCCAAACAGACCGAAACGAGATTCCACTTGAGCCTCGTCACCTAGGAGTTCTATCGGGTGCGGTCAAAATGATTTCCGAGCCTTGTTTGGAACAAACCGTGCACCTATCTTGCACTAATACTAACACTAACTCCAAACAGACCAAAACAAGATTCCACTTGAGCCTCGTCATCTAGGAGTTCCATCGGGTGCTTCCGAAATGATTTGCGAGACTTGTTTGCCACAAACCGTGCACCTCTCTTGCACTTAGACTAACACTATCTCCAAATGGACCGAAACAAGATTCCACTTGAGCCTCGTCACCTAGGAGTACCATCAGGTGCGTCCAAAATGATTTCTGAGCCTATTTTTCATTTGGCACAAACCATGCACCTATCTTGCACAAATACTAACACTATATCCAAATAGACTGAAACGAGATTCCACTTGAGCCTCGTCACCTAGGAGTTCTATTTGGTGCGGTCAAAATGATTTCCGAGCCTTGTTTGGAACAAACCGTGCACCTATCTTGCACTAATACTAACACTATCTCCAAACGGACCGAAACAAGATTCCACTTGAGCCTCATCATCTAGGAGTTCCATCGGGTGCTTCTAAAATGATTTCTGAGACTTGTTTGGCACAAACCGTGCACCTATCTTGCACTGATACTAACACTATCTCCAAACAGACCGAAACAAGATTCCACTTGAGCCTCGTCACCTAGGAGTACCATCAGGTGCCTCCAAAACGATTTCTGAGCCTATCTTTGATTTGGCACAAACCATGCACCTATCTTGCACTAATACTAACACTATCTCCAAATGGACCGAAACAAGATTCCACTTGAGCCTCATCATCTAGGAGTTCCATCGGGTGCTTCTGAAATGATTTCCGACACTTGTTTGGCACAAACCGTGCACCTATCTTGCACTGATACTAACACTATCTCCAAACGGACCGAAACAAGATTCCACTTGAGCCTCGTCACCTAGGAGTACCATCAGGTGCGTCCAAAACGATTTCTGAGCCTATGTTTCATTTGGCACAAACCGTGCACCTATCTTGCACTAATACTAACACTATATCCAAATGGACCGAAACGAGATTCCACTTGAGCCTCGTCACCTAGGAGTTCTATCGGGTGCGGTCAAAATGATTTCCGAGCCTTGTTTGGAACAAACCGTGCACCTATCTTGCACTAATACTAACACTAACTCCAAACAGACCAAAACAAGATTCCACTTGAGCCTCGTCATCTAGGAGTTCCATCGGGTGCTTCCGAAATGATTTGCGAGACTTGTTTGCCACAAACCGTGCACCTCTCTTGCACTTAGACTAACACTATCTCCAAATGGACCGAAACAAGATTCCACTTGAGCCTCGTCACCTAGGAGTACCATCAGGTGCGTCCAAAATGATTTCTGAGCCTATTTTTCATTTGGCACAAACCATGCACCTATCTTGCACAAATACTAACACTATATCCAAATAGACCGAAACGAGATTCCACTTGAGCCTCGTCACCTAGGAGTTCTATTTGGTGCGGTCAAAATGATTTCCGAGCCTTGTTTGGAACAAACCGTGCACCTATCTTGCACTAATACTAACACTATCTCCAAACGGACCGAAACAAGATTCCACTTGAGCCTCATCATCTAGGAGTTCCATCGGGTGCTTCTAAAATGATTTCTGAGACTTGTTTGGCACAAACCGTGCACCTATCTTGCACTGATACTAACACTATCTCCAAACAGACCGAAACAAGATTCCACTTGAGCCTCGTCACCTAGGAGTACCATCAGGTGCCTCCAAAACGATTTCTGAGCCTATCTTTCATTTGGCACAAACCATGCACCTATCTTGCACTAATACTAACACTATCTCCAAATGGACCGAAACAAGATTCCACTTGAGCCTCATCATCTAGGAGTTCCATCGGGTGCTTCTGAAATGATTTCTGACACTTGTTTGGCACAAACCGTGCACCTATCTTGCACTGATACTAACACTATCTCCAAACGGACCGAAACAAGATTCCACTTGAGCCTCGTCACCTAGGAGTACCATCAGGTGCGTCCAAAACGATTTCTGAGCCTATGTTTCATTTGGCACAAACCGTGCACCTATCTTGCACTAATACTAACACTATATCCAAATGGACCGAAACGAAATTTCACTTGAGCCTCGTCACCTCGGAGTTCTATTGGGTGCGGTCAAAATGATTTCCGAGCCTTGTTTGGAACAAACCGTGCACCTATCCTGCACTAATACTAACACTAACTCCAAACGGACTGAAACAAGATCCCACTTGAGCCTCATCATCTAGGAGTTCCATCGGGTGCTTCCGAAATGATTTGCGAGACTTGTTTGCCACAAACCGTGCACCTCTCTTGCACTTAGACTAACACTATCTCCAAACGGACCGAAACAAGATTCCACTTGAGCCTCGTCACCTAGGAGTACCATCAGGTGCATCCAAAACGATTTCTGAGCCTATTTTTCATTTGGCACAAACCATGCACCTATCTTGCACTAATACTAACACTATATCCAAACAGACCGAAACGAGATTCCACTTGAGCCTCGTCACCTAGGAGTTCTATTGGGTGCGGTCAAAATGATTTCCGAGCCTCGTTTGGAACAAACCGTGCACCTATCTTGCACTAATACTAACACTATCTCCAAACGGACCGAAACAAGATTCCACTTGAGCCTCGTCGCCTAGGAGTACCATCGGGTGCGTGCAAAACGATTTCTGAGCCTATGTTACGTTTGTTACAAACCGTGCACATATCTTGCACTAATACTAACACTATATCCAAACTGACCAAAACGAGATTCCACTTGAGCCTCGTTACCTAGGAGTTCTATCGGGTGCAGTCAAAATGATTTCCGAGCCTTGTTTGGAACAAACCATGCACCTGTCTTGCACTAATACTAACACTATATCCAAACGGACTGAAACAAGATTCCACTTGAGCCTCGTCACCTAGGAGTACCATCGGGTGCGTGCAAAATGATGTATGAGCCTATGTTACGTTTGTTACAAACTGTGCACATATCTTGCACTAATACTAACACTATATTCAAACGGACCGAAACGAGATTCCACTCGAGCCTCGTCACCTAGGAGTTCTATCGGGTGCGGTCAAAATGATTTCCGAGCCTTGTTTGGAACAAACCATGCACCTGTCTTGAACTAATACTAACACTATCTCCAAACATACCGAAACAAGATTCCACTTGAGCCTCGTCACCTAGGAGTACCATCGGGTGCGTCCAAAATGATTTCTGAGCCTATGGTACGTTTGGCACAAACCGTGCACATATCTTCCACTAATACTAACACTATCCAAATGGATAGAAACGAGATTCCACTTGAGCCTCATCACCTAGGAGTACCATCGGGTGCGTGCAAAATGATTTCTGAGCCTATGGTACGTTTGGCACAAACCGTGCACCTATCTTGCACTAATACTAACACTATATGGAAACAGACCAAAATGAGATTTCACTTGAGCCTCGTCACCTAGGAGTTCTATCGGGTGCTGTCAAAATGATTTTCGAGTCTTGTTTGGCACAAACCTTGCACCTATCTTGCCCTGATACTAACACTATCTCCAAACGGACCGAAACAAGATTCCACTTGAGCCTCGTCACCTAGTTGTACCATCGGGTGCGTCCAAAACGATTTTTGAGCCTATGGTATGTTTGGCACAGACCGTGCACCTATCTTGCACTAATACTAACACTATATCCAAACGGACCGAAACGAGATTCCACTTGAGCCTCGTCACCTAGGAGTACCATCGGGTGCGTGGAAAACAATTTCTGAGCCTATGGTACGTTTGGCACGAACCGTGCACCTATCTTGCACTAATACTAACACTATATCCAAACAGACCAAAACGAGATTTCACTTGAGCCTCGTCACCTAGGAGTTCTATCGGGTGCGGTCAAAATGATTTCCGAGCCTTGTTTGGAACAAACCGTGCACCTATCTTACACTAATACTAACACTATCTCCAAACGGACCGAAATAAGATTCCACTTGAGCCTCATCACCGAAGAGTTCCATCGGGTGCTTCTGAAATGATTTCCGAGTCTTGTTTGGCACGAACCGTGCACCTATCTTGCACTGATACAAACACTATCTCCAAACAGACTGAAACAAGATTCCACTTGAGCCTCGTCGCCTAGGAGTACCATCGGGTGCGTCCAAAACGATTTCTGAGCCTATGGTCATTTGGCATAGACCGTGCACCTATCTTGCACTAATACTAACACTATATCCAAACGGACCGAAACAAGATTCACTTGAGCCTCGTCACCCAGGAGTTATATCGGGTGCGGTCAAAATGATTTCTGAGCCTTGTTTGGAACAAACCGTGCACCTGTCTTGCACTAATACTAACACTATCTCCAAACGGACCGAAACAAGATTCCACTTGAGCCTCGTCATCTAGGAGTTCCATCGGGTGCTTTCGAAATGATTTCCGAGCCTTGTTTGGCACAAACCGTGCACCTATCTTGCACTGATACTAACACTATCTCCAAACGGACCGAAACAAGGTTCCACTTGAGCCTCGTCACCTAGGAGTACCATCGGGTGCGTTCAAAATGATTTCTGAGCCTATGTTACGTTTGTTACAAACCGTGCACATATCTTGCACTAATACTAACACTATATCCAAACGGACCAAAACGAGATTCCACTTGAGCCTCGTCACCTAGGAGTTCTATCGGGTGCGGTCAAAATGATTTCCGAGCCTTGTTTGGAACAAACCGTGCACCTGTCTTGCACTAATACTAACACTATCTTTAAACGGACCGAAACAAGATTCCACTTGAGCCTCGTCACCTAGGAGTACCATCGGGTGCGTCCAAAATGATTTCTGAGCCTATGGTACGTTTGGCACAAACCGTGCACATATCTTGCACTAATACTAACTCTATCCAAATGGATAGAAACGAGATTCCACTTAAGCCTCATCACCTAGGAGTACCATCGGGTGCGTCCAAAACGATTTCTGAGCCTATGGTACGTTTGGCACAAACCGTGCACCTATCTTGCACTAATACTAACACTATATCCAAACAGACCAAAACAAGATTTCACTTGAGCCTCGTCACCTAGGAGTTCTATCGGGTGCGGTCAAAATGATTTTCGAGCCTTGTTTGGAACAAACCGTGCACCTATCTTGCACTAATACTAACACTAACTCCAAACGGACCGAAACAAGATTCCACTTGAGCCTCGTCATCTAGGAGTTCCATCGGGTGCTTCCGAAATGATTTGCGAGACTTGTTTGCCACAAACCGTGCACCTCTCTTGCACTTAGACTAACACTATCTCCAAACAGACCGAAACAAGATTCCACTGGAGCCTCGTCACCTAGGAGTACCATCAGGTGCGTCCAAAATGATTTCTGAGCCTATGGTACGTTTGGCACAAACCATGCACCTATCTTGCACTAATACTAACACTATATCCAAACAGACCGAAACGAGATTCCACTTGAGCCTCGTCACCTAGGAGTTCTATTGGGTGCGGTCAAAATGATTTCCGAGCCTTGTTTGGAACAAACCGTGCACCTATCTTGCACTAATACTAACACTATCGCCAAACAAGGAGCACGGTTTGTTCCAAACAAGGCTCGGAAATCATTTTGACCACACCCGATAGAACTCCTAGGTGACGAGGCTCAAGTGGAATCTCGTTTCGGTCCGTTTGGATATAGTGTTAGTATTAGTGCAAGATAGGTGCACGGTTTGTGCCAAACGTACCATAGGCTCAGAAATCATTTTGGACGCACCCGATGGTACTCCTAGGTGACGAGGCTCAAGTGGAATCTTGTTTTGGTCCGTTTGGAGATAGTGTTATTATCAGTGCAAGATAGGTGCATGGTTTGTGCCAAACAAGACTCGGAAATCATTTCAGAAGCACCCGATGGAACTTCTAGATGACGAGGCTCAAGTGGAATCATGTTTCGGTCCGTTAGGAGATAGTGTTAGTATTAGTGCAAGACAGGTGCACGGTTTGTTCCAAACGTACCATAGGCTCAGAAATCATTTTGGACGCACCCGATGGTACTCCTAGGTGACGAGGCTCAAGTGGAATCTTGTTTCAGTCCGTTTGGAGATAGTGTTAGTATTAGTGCAAGACGGGTGCACGGTTTGTTCCAAACAAGGCTCGGAAATCATTTTGACCGCACCCGGTAGAACTCCTAGGTGACGAGGCTCAAGTGGAATCTCGTTTCGGTCCGTTTGGATATAGTGTTAGTATTAGTGCAAGATATGTGCACGGTTTGTAACAAACATAACATAGGCTCAGAAATCATTTTGCACGCACCCGATGGTACTCCTAGGTGACGAGGCTCAAGTGGAATCTCGTTTCGGTCCGTTTGGATATAGTGTTAATATTAGTGCAAGATATGTGCACGGTCTGTGCCAAATGTACCATAGGCTCAGAAATTGTTTTGCACGCACCCGATGGTACTCCTAGGTGATGAGGCTCAAGTGGAATCTTATTTCGGTCCGTTTGGAGATAGTGTTAGTATTAGTGCAAGATAGGTGCACGGTTTGTTCCAAACAAGGCTCGGAAATCATTTTGAACGCACCCGATAGAACTCCTAGGTGATGAGGCTCAAGTGAAATCTCGTTTCGTTCTGTTTGGATATAGTGTTAGTATTAGTGCAAGATAGGTGCACGGTTTGTGCCAAACGTACCATAGGCTCAGAAATCATTTTGGACGCACCCGATGGTACTCCTAGGTGACGAGGCTCAAGTGGAATCTTATTTCGGTCCGTTTGGAGATAGTGTTAGTATCAGTGCAAGAAAGGTGCACGGTTTGTGCCAAACAAGGCTCGGAAATTATTTCGGAAGCACCCGATGGAAGTCCTAGGTGAGGAGGCTCAAGTGGAATCTTGTTTCGGTCCATTTGGAGATAGTGTTAGTATTAGTGCAAGATAGGAGCACGGTTTGTTCCAAACAAGGCTCAGAAATCATTTTGACCACACCCGATAGAACTCCTAGGTGACGAGGCTCAAGTGGAATCTCGTTTCGGTCCGTTTGGATATAGTGTTAGTATTAGTGCAAGATAGGTGCACGGTTTGTGCCAAACGTACCATAGGCTCAGAAATTGTTTTGGACGCACCCGATGGTACTCCTAGGTGACGAGGGTCAAGTGGAATCTTGTTTTGGTCCGTTTGGAGATAGTGTTATTATCATTGCAAGATAGGTGCATGGTTTGTACCAAACAAGACTCGGAAATCATTTCGGAAGCACCCGATGGAACTCCTAGATGACGAGGCTCAAGTGGAATCATGTTTTGGTCTGTTAGGAGATAGTGTTAGTATTAGTGCAAGACAGGTGCACGGTTTGTTCCAAACAAGGATCGGAAATCATTTTGACCGCACCCGATAGAACTCCTGGGTGACGAGGCTCAAGTGAATCTCGTTTCGGTCCATTTGGATATAGTGTTAGTATTAGTGCAAGATAGGTGCACGGTCTGTGCCAAATGTACCATAGGCTCAGAAATCATTTTCGACACACCCGATGGTACTCCTAGGTGACGTGGCTCAAGTGGAATCTTGTTTCGGTCCGTTTGGAGGTAGTGTTAGTATCAGTGTAAGATAGGTGCATGGTTTGTGCCAAACAAGACTCAAAAATCATTTCAGAAGCACCCGATGGAACTCTTAGGTGATGAGGCTCAAGTGGAATCTTATTTCGGCCCGTTTGGAGATAGTGTTAGTATTAGTGCAAGATAGGTGCACGGTTTGTTCCAAACAAGGCTCAGAAATCATTTTGACCGCACCCGATACAACTCCTAGGTGACGAGGCTCAAGTGGAATCTCGTTTCAGTCCGTTTGGATATAGTGTTAGTATTAGTGCAAGATATGTGCACGGTTTGTAACAAACGTAACATAGGCTCATAAATCGTTTTGCACGCACCCGATGGTACTCCTTGTTGACGAGGCTCAAGTGGAATCTTATTTCAGTCCATTTGGAGATAGTGTTAGTATTAGTGCAAGATAGGTGCACGGTTTGTTCCAACCAAGGCTCAGAAATCATTTTGACCGCACCCGATAGAACTCCTAGGTGACGAGGCTCAAGTGAAATCTTGTTTCGGTTTGTTTGGATATAGTGTTAGTATTAGTGCAAGATAGGTGCACAGTTTGTGCCAAACATACCATAGGCTCAGAAACCGTTTTGCACGCACCCGATGGTACTCCTTGGTGACGAGGCTCAAGTGGAATCTTGTTTCGGTCCGTTTGGAGATAGTGTTAGTATTAGTGCAAGACAGGTGCACGGTTTGTTCCATACGAGGCTCGAAAATCATTTCGACCGCACCCGATAGAACTTGATGAGGACATCATTGGCTCAAATATGACCATGCCAACCACTTCTATACCAAAGGTGCAACCATTCTATATGAGGCTTATCATTGATGCATTTGATGAATTGGTGCTCCACCATAAAATGTGTTCATTCTCATTTTCAGAATTACTTACATGGATCAAGGGAAGGTTTGATTGCATATGGAAAGCATGGAAGGTTAATGAAGTTGATTGGGGACCAAATCCAAGTATTCCTAACGTCCTCCACTAGGCCACCACGTCACTTTGGTTCCAAGGATAGAAAGAGTCCAAGTCCAACACGTTTTGGAAGTTGAATTCGGACTGCAAAATAGTCTCAAATTGCGACGGTCACCACGACTTCATACAGACTCCGATTGGGACGTTCTAGCACTTTTTGGAAAGCTTATCAAGTCTATTTTCCAACGGATCTGGACTCATGGCTATATCATATCCGATGCTTCCGCAATCGTCGTTTCAACGCCGGGACCTTTTCTGCCTTTGGTGCTGCGTCACCCTATTTTGGGCCGATGGCCCATGTATCAAGTTGGGTTCATTAGGGACGAGTCCTAGGGTTGGAGAACGACCCCAACACCCCCCTGGTCGTTCCCCTAGGTATTAATAAGGATTAGAGCCGCCACAAACAGATTGGGTTTTGTTTTGTTGAAAGTTTAGCCATTGCTACTTCCTTGTAGACGCGTGTGTCGACTAGACCATCTGTTCTACTCGATTCAGAACCCCAACTTTGTGATTTCAGATTGGTTTTCATCTCCATATTTGCAATTGAGTTGCTTGTTCTACTTGTTCTTGCTTGTTCCTCGATTGCTTGCAGGAATTACCCTAGTGGTTTGGTTGATCGTGCTCCACAAGATCGCGACGGCCGTTGGAGGTGGTGTATCGGTTGCTAAGGCGCAGCATGCTTGGATGGTTGTAGTCGGGCCGTGAACGTCATCTCCATCCCCAAATCGAGTTATCCACCTTCTCTCATCGATAGATCGGGATCAACTATGAACCCGCTAGGGTTTATGGACGATCTTTCGATGAGAGGCGTGAGATCACTCGATTTGGTGGATGGAGATGACGTTCACGGCCCGACTACAGCCTTCCAAGACCGCGCCTTAGCAACCGATACACCACCTCCAAAGGCCGTCACGATCTTGTGGAGCGCGACCACCAGCCACTAGGGCTCCCGTCCTGCAAGCAATCGAAGAACTAGCAAGAACAAGGAAACAAGCACTGAATTTGCAAGATGAAATTGAAAGCCTCAAACTGAATCTTATTATGAGTGGGGTTCCGAAGACAAGGAGACGGGCGGCTGGATCAGCACGCGCGCCTACAAGCAAGTAGCAAAGGCTAAACTTGATCTAAACAAAACCCAAGTGTTCCTGGTGGCGGCTAAGGGGTATATGACGTGTTGCTCCTTTGGTATAGAAGTGGTTGGCATGGTCATATTTGAGCCAATGATGTCCTCATCAGAACTCCTAGGTGACGAGGCTCAAGTGGAATCTCGTTTTAGTCCGTTTGGATATAGTGTTAGTATTAGTGCAAGATATGTGCACGGTTTGTGCCAAACGTACCATAGGCTAAGAAATCGTTTTGGACGCACCCGATGGTACGCCTGGGTGACGAGGCTCAAGTGGAATCTTGTTTCGGTCCGTTTGGAGATAGTGTTAGTATCAGTGCAAGATAGGTGCACGGTTTGTGCCAAACAAGGCTCGGAAATCATTTCTGAAGCACCCGATGGAACTCCTAGGTGATGAGGCTCAAGTGGAATCTTGTTTCAGTCCGTTTGGAGATAGTGTTAGTATTAGTGCAAGATAGGTGCATGGTTTGTTCCAAACAAGGCTCGGAAATCATTTTGACCGCACCCGATAGAACTCCTAGGTGACGAGGCTCAAGTGGAATCTCGTTTCGGTCCGTTTGGATATAGTGTTAGTATTAGTGCAAGATATGTGCACGGTCTGTGCCAAATGTACCATAGGCTCAGAAATCATTTTGAACGCACCCGATGGTACTCCTAGTTGACGAGGCTCAAGTGGAATCTTGTTTCGGTCCATTTGGATATAGTGTTAGTATTAGTGCAAGACAGGTGCACGGTTTGTTCCAAACAAGGCTCGGAAATCATTTTGATCGCACCCGGTAGAACTCCTAGGTGATGAGGCTCAAGTGGAATCTTGTTTCGGTCCGTTTGGATATAGTGTTAGTATTAGTGCAAGACAGGTGCACGGTTTGTTCCAAACAAGGCTCGGAAATCATTTTGACCGCACCCGGTAGAACTCCTAGTTGACGAGGCTCAAGTGGAATCTCATTTTGGTCCATTTGGATATAGTGTTAGTATTAGTGCAAGATAGGTGTACGGTTTGTGCCAAACGTACCATAGGCTCAGAAATCATTTTGGACACACCCGATGGTACTCCTAGGTGACGAGGCTCAAGTGGAATCTTGTTTCGGTCCGTTTGGATATAGTGTTAGTATTTGTGCAAGATATGTGCACGGTTTGTTCCAAACATACCATAGGCTCAGAAATCATTTTGGATGCACCCGATGGTACTCCTAGGTGACGAGGCTCAAGTGGAATCTTGTTTCGGTCCGTTTGGAGATAGTGTTAGTATTAGTGCAAGATAGGTGCACGGTTTGTTCCAAACAAGGCTCGGAAATCATTTTGACCGCACCCGGTAGAACTCCTAGGTGACGAGGCTCAAGTGGAATCTCGTTTCGGTCCGTTTGGATATAGTGTTAGTATTAGTGCAAGATATGTGCACGGCTTGTAACAAACATAACATAGGCTCATAAATCATTTTGCACGCACCCGATGGTACTCCTAGGTGATGAGGCTCAAGTGGAATCTTGTTTCGGTCCGTTTGGAGATAGTGTTAGTATTAGTGCAAGACAGGTGCACGGTTTGTTCCATACAAGGCTCGAAAATCATTTTGACCGCACCCGATAGAACTCCTAGGTGATGAGGCTCAAATGGAATCTCGTTTCAGTCCGTTTGGATATACTATTAATATTAGTGCAAGATAGGTGCATGGTCTGTGTCAAATGTACCATAGGCTCAGAAATCATTTTCGACACACCCGATGGTACTCCTAGGTGACGTGGCTCAAGTGGAATCTTGTTTTGGTCCGTTTGGAGATAGTGTTATTATCATTGCAAGATAGGTGCATGGTTTGTACCAAACAAGACTCGGAAATCATTTCGGAAGCACCCGATGGAACTCCTAGATGACGAGGCTCAAGTGGAATCATGTTTCGGTCTGTTAGGAGATAGTGTTAGTATTAGTGCAAGACAGGTGCACGGTTTGTTCCAAACAAGGATCGGAAATCATTTTGACCGCACCCGATAGAACTCCTAGGTGACGAGGCTCAAGTGAATCTCGTTTCGGTCCGTTTGGATATAGTGTTAGTATTAGTGCAAGATAGGTGCACGGTCTGTGCCAAATGTACCATAGGCTCAGAAATCATTTTCGACACACCCGATGGTACTCCTAGGTGACGTGGCTCAAGTGGAATCTTGTTTCGGTCCGTTTGGAGATAGTGTTAGTATCAGTGTAAGATAGGTGCATGGTTTGTGCCAAACAAGACTCAAAAATCATTTCAGAAGCACCCGATGGAACTCTTAGGTGATGAGGCTCAAGTGGAATCTTATTTCGGCCCGTTTGGAGATAGTGTTAGTATTAGTGCAAGATAGGTGCACGGTTTGTTCCAAACAAGGCTCAGAAATCATTTTGACCGCACCCGATACAACTCCTAGGTGACGAGGCTCAAGTGGAATCTCGTTTCAGTCCGTTTGGATATAGTGTTAGTATTAGTGCAAGATATGTGCACGGTTTGTAACAAACGTAACATAGGCTCATAAATCGTTTTGCACGCACCCGATGGTACTCCTTGTTGACGAGGCTCAAGTGGAATCTTATTTCAGTCCATTTGGAGATAGTGTTAGTATTAGTGCAAGATAGGTGCACGGTTTGTTCCAAACAAGGCTCAGAAATCATTTTGACCGCACCCGATAGAACTCCTAGGTGACGAGGCTCAAGTGAAATCTTGTTTTGGTTTGTTTGGATATAGTGTTAGTATTAGTGCAAGATAGGTGCACAGTTTGTGCCAAACATACCATAGGCTCAGAAACCGTTTTGCACACACCCGATGGTACTCCTTGGTGATGAGGCTCAAGTGGAATCTTGTTTCGATCCGTTTGGAGATAGTGTTAGTATTAGTGCAAGACAGGTGCACGGTTTGTTCCATACGAGGCTCGAAAATCATTTCGACCGCACCCGATAGAACTCCTAGGTGATGAGGCTCAAGTGGAATCTTGTTTCAGTCCGTTTGGAGATAGTGTTAGTATTAGTGCAAGATAGGTGCATGGTTTGTTCCAAACAAGGCTCGGAAATCATTTTGACCGCACCCGATAGAACTCCTAGGTGACGAGGCTCAAGTGGAATCTCGTTTTGGTCCGTTTGGATATAGTGTTAGTATTAGTGCAAGATATGTGCACGGTTTGTGCCAAATGTACCATAGGCTAAGAAATCGTTTTGGACGCACCCGATGGTACGCCTGGGTGACGAGGCTCAAGTGGAATCTTGTTTCGGTCCGTTTGGAGATAGTGTTAGTATCAGTGCAAGATAGGTGCACGGTTTGTGCCAAACAAGGCTCGGAAATCATTTCTGAAGCACCTGATGGAACTCCTAGGTGATGAGGCTCAAGTGGAATCTTGTTTCAGTCCGTGTGGAGATAGTGTTAGTATTAGTGCAAGATAGGTGCATGGTTTGTTCCAAACAAGGCTCGGAAATCATTTTGACCGCACCCGATAGAACTCCTAGGTGACGAGGCTCAAGTGGAATCTCGTTTTGGTCCGTTTGGATATAGTGTTAGTATTAGTGCAAGATATGTGCACGGTCTGTGCCAAATGTACCATAGGCTCAGAAATCGTTTTGTACGCACCCGATGGTACTCCTAGTTGACGAGGCTCAAGTGGAATCTTGTTTCGGTCCGTTTGGATATAGTGTTAGTATTAGTGCAAGACAGGTGCACGGTTTGTTCCAAACAAGGCTCGGAAATCATTTTGACCGCACCCGGTAGAACTCCTAGGTGATGAGGCTCAAGTGGATCTTGTTTCGGTCCGTTTGGATATAGTGTTAGTATTAGTGCAAGACAGGTGCACGGTTTGTTCCAAACAAGGCTCGGAAATCATTTTGACCACACCCGGTAGAACTCCTAGGTGACGAGGCTCAAGTGGAATCTCGTTTCGGTCCGTTTGGATATAGTGTTAGTATTAGTGCAAGATATGTGCACGGTTTGTAACAAACATAACATAGGCTCATAAATCGTTTTGCACGCACCCGATGGTACTCCTAGGTGATGAGGCTCAAGTGGAATCTTGTTTCGGTCCGTTTGGAGATAGTGTTAGTATTAGTGCAAGACAGGTGCACGGTTTGTTCCATACAAGGCTCGAAAATCATTTTGACCACACCCGATAGAACTCCTAGGTGACGAGGCTCAAGTGGAATCTCGTTTCGGTCTGTTTGGATATAGTGTTAATATTAGTGCAAGATATGTGCACGGTCTGTGCCAAATGTACCATAGGCTCAGAAATCGTTTTGCACGCACCCGATGGTACTCCTAGGTGATGAGGCTCAAGTGGAATCTTATTTCGGTCCGATTGGAGATAGTGTTAGTATTAGTGCAAGATAGGTGCACGGTTTGTTCCAAACAAGGCTCGGAAATCATTTTGAACGCACCCGATAGAACTCCTAGGTGACAAGGCTCAAGTGAAATCTCGTTTCGTTCTGTTTGAATATAGTGTTAGTATTTGTGCAAGATAGGTGCACGGTTTGTGCCAAACGTACCATAGGCTCAGAAATCATTTTGGACGCACCCGATGGTACTCCTAGGTGACGAGGCTCAAGTGGAATCTTGTTTCGGTCTGTTTGGAGATAGTGTTAGTATCAGTGCAAGAAAGGTGCACTGTTTGTGCTAAACAAGGCTCGGAAATTATTTCGGAAGCACCCGATGGAAGTCCTAGGTGAGGAGGCTCAAGTGGAATCTTGTTTCGGTCCATTTGGAGATAGTGTTAGTATTAGTGCAAGATAGGAGCACGGTTTGTTTCAAACAAGGCTCGGAAATCATGTTGACCACACCCGATAGAACTCCTAGGTGACGAGGCTCAAGTGGAATCTCGTTTCGGTCCGTTTGGATATAGTGTTAGTATTAGTGCAAGATAGGTGCACGGTTTGTGCCAAACGTACCATAGGCTCAGAAATCGTTTTGGACGCACCCGATAGTACTCCTAGGTGACGAGGGTCAAGTGGAATCTTGTTTTGGTCCGTTTGGAGATACTGTTATTATCATTGCAAGATAGGTGCATGGTTTGTACCAAACAAGACTCGGAAATCATTTCGGAAGCACCCGATGGAACTCCTAGATGACGAGGCTTAAGTGGAATCATGTTTCGGTCCATTAGGAGATAGTGTTAGTATTAGTGCAAGACAGGTGCACGGTTTGTTCCAAACAAGGATCGGAAATCATTTTGACCGCACCCGATAGAACTCCTGGGTGACGAGGCTCAAGTGAATCTCGTTTCGGTCTGTTTGGATATAGTGTTAGTATTAATGCAAGATAGGTGCACGGTCTGTGCCAAATGTACCATAGGCTCAGAAATCATTTTCGACACACCCGATGGTACTCCTAGGTGACGTGGCTCAAGTGGAATCTTGTTTCGGTCCGTTTGGAGATAGTGTTAGTATCAGTGTAAGATAGGTGCATGGTTTGTGCCAAACAAGACTCAAAAATCATTTCAGAAGCACCCGATGGAACTCTTAGGTGATGAGGCTCAAGTGGAATCTTATTTCGGCCCGTTTGGAGATAGTGTTAGTATTAGTGCAAGATAGGTGCACGGTTTGTTCCAAACAAGGCTCAGAAATCATTTTGACCGCACCCGATACAACTCCTAGGTGACGAGGCTCAAGTGGAATCTCGTTTCAGTCCGTTTGGATATAGTGTTAGTATTAGTGCAAGATATGTGCACGGTTTGTAACAAACGTAACATAGGCTCATAAATCGTTTTGCACGCACCCGATGGTACTCCTTGTTGACGAGGCTCAAGTGGAATCTTATTTCAGTCCAGTTGGAGATAGTGTTAGTATTAGTGCAAGATAGGTGCACGGTTTGTTCCAAACAAGGCTCAGAAATCATTTTGACCGCACCCGATAGAACTCCTAGGTGACGAGGCTCAAGTGAAATCTTGTTTCGGTTTGTTTGGATATAGTGTTAGTATTAGTGCAAGATAGGTGCACAGTTTGTGCCAAACATACCATAGGCTCAGAAACCGTTTTGCACGCACCCAATGGTACTCCTTAGCGACGAGGCTCAAGTGGAATCTTGTTTCGGTCCGTTTGGAGATAGTGTTAGTATTAGTGCAAGACAGGTGCACGGTTTGTTCCATACGAGGCTCGAAAATCATTTCGACCGCACCCGATAGAACTCCTAGGTGACGAGGCTCAAGTGGAATCTCGTTTCGGTCCGTTTGGATATAGTGTTAATATTAGTGCAAGATATGTGCACGGTCTGTGCCAAATGTACAATAGGCTCAGAAATCGTTTTGCACGCACCCGATGGTACTCCTAGGTGATGAGGCTCAAGTGGAATCTTATTTCGGTCCGTTTGGAGATAGTGTTAGTATTAGTGCAAGATAGGTGCACGGTTTGTTCCAAACAAGGCTCGGAAATCATTTTGAACGCACCCGATAGAACTCCTAGGTGATGAGGCTCAAGTGAAATCTCGTTTCGTTCTGTTTGGATATAGTGTTAGTATTAGTGCAAGATAGGTGCACGGTTTGTGCCAAACGTACCATAGGCTCAGAAATCATTTTGGACGCACCCGATGGTACTCCTAGGTGACGAGGCTCAAGTGGAATCTTGTTTCGGTCCGTTTGGAGATAGTGTTAGTATCAGTGCAAGAAAGGTGCACGGTTTGTGCCATACAAGGCTCGGAAATTATTTCGGAAGCACCCGATGGAAGTCCTAGGTGAGGAGGCTCAAGTGGAATCTTGTTTCGGTCCATTTGGAGATAGTGTTAGTATTAGTGCAAGATAGGAGCACGGTTTGTTTCAAACAAGGCTCGGAAATCATTTTGACCACACCCGATAGAACTCCTAGGTAAAGAGGCTCAAGTGGAATCTCGTTTCGGTCCGTTTGGATATAGTGTTAGTATTAGTGCAAGATAGGTGCACGGTTTGTGCCAAACGTACCATAGGCTCAGAAATCGTTTTGGACGCACCCGATGGTACTCCTAGGTGACGAGGGTGAAGTGGAATCTTGTTTTGGTCCGTTTGGAGATAGTGTTATTATCATTGCAAGATAGGTGCATGGTTTGTACCAAACAAGACTCGGAAATCATTTCGGAAGCACCCGATGGAACTCCTAGATGACGAGGCTCAAGTGGAATCATGTTTCGGTCCGTTAGGAGATAGTGTTAGTATTAGTGCAAGACAGGTGCACGGTTTGTTCCAAACAAGGATCGGAAATCATTTTGACCGCACCCAATAGAACTCCTGGGTGACGAGGCTCAAGTGAATCTCGTTTCGGTCTGTTTGGATATAGTGTTAGTATTAGTGCAAGATAGGTGCACGGTCTGTGCCAAATGTACCATAGGCTGAGAAATCGTTTTCGACACACCCGATGGTACTCCTAGGTGACGTGGCTCAAGTGGAATCTTGTTTCGGTCCGTTTGGAGATAGTGTTAGTATCAGTGTAAGATAGGTGCATGGTTTGTGCCAAACAAGACTCAAAAATCATTTCAGAAGCACCCGATGGAACTCTTAGGTGATGAGGCTCAAGTGGAATCTTATTTCGGCCCGTTTGGAGATAGTGTTAGTATTAGTGCAAGACAGGTTCACGGTTTGTTCCAAACAAGGCTCGGAAATCATTTTGATCGCACCCGGTAGAACTCCTAGGTGACGAGGCTCAAGTGGAATCTCGTTTCAGTCCGTTTGGATATAGTGTTAGTATTAGTGCAAGATATGTGCACGGTTTGTAACAAACGTAACATAGGCTCATAAATCGTTTTGCACGCACCCGATGGTACTCCTTGTTGACGAGGCTCAAGTGGAATCTTATTTCAGTCCATTTGGAGATAGTGTTAGTATTAGTGCAAGATAGGTGCACGGTTTGTTCCAACCAAGGCTCAGAAATCATTTTGACCGCACCCGATAGAACTCCTAGGTGACGAGGCTCAAGTGAAATCTTGTTTCGGTTTGTTTGGATATAGTGTTAGTATTAGTGCAAGATAGGTGCACAGTTTGTGCCAAACATACCATAGGCTCAGAAACCGTTTTGCACGCACCCGATGGTACTCCTTGGTGACGAGGCTCAAGTGGAATCTTGTTTCGGTCCGTTTGGAGATAGTGTTAGTATTAGTGCAAGACAGGTGCACGGTTTGTTCCATACGAGGCTCGAAAATCATTTCGACCGCACCCGATAGAACTTGATGAGGACATCATTGGCTCAAATATGACCATGCCAACCACTTCTATACCAAAGGTGCAACCATTCTATATGAGGCTTATCATTGATGCATTTGATGAATTGGTGCTCCACCATAAAATGTGTTCATTCTCATTTTCAGAATTACTTACATGGATCAAGGGAAGGTTTGATTGCATATGGAAAGCATGGAAGGTTAATGAAGTTGATTGGGGACCAAATCCAAGTATTCCTAACGTCCTCCACTAGGCCACCACGTCACTTTGGTTCCAAGGATAGAAAGAGTCCAAGTCCAACACGTTTTGGAAGTTGAATTCGGACTGCAAAATAGTCTCAAATTGCGACGGTCACCACGACTTCATACAGACTCCGATTGGGACGTTCTAGCACTTTTTGGAAAGCTTATCAAGTCTATTTTCCAACGGATCTGGACTCATGGCTATATCATATCCGATGCTTCCGCAATCGTCGTTTCAACGCCGGGACCTTTTCTGCCTTTGGTGCTGCGTCACCCTATTTTGGGCCGATGGCCCATGTATCAAGTTGGGTTCATTAGGGACGAGTCCTAGGGTTGGAGAACGACCCCAACACCCCCCTGGTCGTTCCCCTAGGTATTAATAAGGATTAGAGCCGCCACAAACAGATTGGGTTTTGTTTTGTTGAAAGTTTAGCCATTGCTACTTCCTTGTAGACGCGTGTGTCGACTAGACCATCTGTTCTACTCGATTCAGAACCCCAACTTTGTGATTTCAGATTGGTTTTCATCTCCATATTTGCAATTGAGTTGCTTGTTCTACTTGTTCTTGCTTGTTCCTCGATTGCTTGCAGGAATTACCCTAGTGGTTTGGTTGATCGTGCTCCACAAGATCGCGACGGCCGTTGGAGGTGGTGTATCGGTTGCTAAGGCGCAGCATGCTTGGATGGTTGTAGTCGGGCCGTGAACGTCATCTCCATCCCCAAATCGAGTTATCCACCTTCTCTCATCGATAGATCGGGATCAACTATGAACCCGCTAGGGTTTATGGACGATCTTTCGATGAGAGGCGTGAGATCACTCGATTTGGTGGATGGAGATGACGTTCACGGCCCGACTACAGCCTTCCAAGACCGCGCCTTAGCAACCGATACACCACCTCCAAAGGCCGTCACGATCTTGTGGAGCGCGACCACCAGCCACTAGGGCTCCCGTCCTGCAAGCAATCGAAGAACTAGCAAGAACAAGGAAACAAGCACTGAATTTGCAAGATGAAATTGAAAGCCTCAAACTGAATCTTATTATGAGTGGGGTTCCGAAGACAAGGAGACGGGCGGCTGGATCAGCACGCGCGCCTACAAGCAAGTAGCAAAGGCTAAACTTGATCTAAACAAAACCCAAGTGTTCCTGGTGGCGGCTAAGGGGTATATGACGTGTTGCTCCTTTGGTATAGAAGTGGTTGGCATGGTCATATTTGAGCCAATGATGTCCTCATCAGAACTCCTAGGTGACGAGGCTCAAGTGGAATCTCGTTTTAGTCCGTTTGGATATAGTGTTAGTATTAGTGCAAGATATGTGCACGGTTTGTGCCAAACGTACCATAGGCTAAGAAATCGTTTTGGACGCACCCGATGGTACGCCTGGGTGACGAGGCTCAAGTGGAATCTTGTTTCGGTCCGTTTGGAGATAGTGTTAGTATCAGTGCAAGATAGGTGCACGGTTTGTGCCAAACAAGGCTCGGAAATCATTTCTGAAGCACCCGATGGAACTCCTAGGTGATGAGGCTCAAGTGGAATCTTGTTTCAGTCCGTTTGGAGATAGTGTTAGTATTAGTGCAAGATAGGTGCATGGTTTGTTCCAAACAAGGCTCGGAAATCATTTTGACCGCACCCGATAGAACTCCTAGGTGACGAGGCTCAAGTGGAATCTCGTTTCGGTCCGTTTGGATATAGTGTTAGTATTAGTGCAAGATATGTGCACGGTCTGTGCCAAATGTACCATAGGCTCAGAAATCATTTTGAACGCACCCGATGGTACTCCTAGTTGACGAGGCTCAAGTGGAATCTTGTTTCGGTCCATTTGGATATAGTGTTAGTATTAGTGCAAGACAGGTGCACGGTTTGTTCCAAACAAGGCTCGGAAATCATTTTGATCGCACCCGGTAGAACTCCTAGGTGATGAGGCTCAAGTGGAATCTTGTTTCGGTCCGTTTGGATATAGTGTTAGTATTAGTGCAAGACAGGTGCACGGTTTGTTCCAAACAAGGCTCGGAAATCATTTTGACCGCACCCGGTAGAACTCCTAGTTGACGAGGCTCAAGTGGAATCTCATTTTGGTCCATTTGGATATAGTGTTAGTATTAGTGCAAGATAGGTGTACGGTTTGTGCCAAACGTACCATAGGCTCAGAAATCATTTTGGACACACCCGATGGTACTCCTAGGTGACGAGGCTCAAGTGGAATCTTGTTTCGGTCCGTTTGGATATAGTGTTAGTATTTGTGCAAGATATGTGCACGGTTTGTTCCAAACGTACCATAGGCTCAGAAATCATTTTGGATGCACCCGATGGTACTCCTAGGTGACGAGGCTCAAGTGGAATCTTGTTTCGGTCCGTTTGGAGATAGTGTTAGTATTAGTGCAAGATAGGTGCACGGTTTGTTCCAAACAAGGCTCGGAAATCATTTTGACCGCACCCGGTAGAACTCCTAGGTGACGAGGCTCAAGTGGAATCTCGTTTCGGTCCGTTTGGATATAGTGTTAGTATTAGTGCAAGATATGTGCACGGCTTGTAACAAACATAACATAGGCTCATAAATCATTTTGCACGCACCCGATGGTACTCCTAGGTGATGAGGCTCAAGTGGAATCTTGTTTCGGTCCGTTTGGAGATAGTGTTAGTATTAGTGCAAGACAGGTGCACGGTTTGTTCCATACAAGGCTCGAAAATCATTTTGACCGCACCCGATAGAACTCCTAGGTGATGAGGCTCAAGTGGAATCTCGTTTCAGTCCGTTTGGATATACTATTAATATTAGTGCAAGATAGGTGCATGGTCTGTGTCAAATGTACCATAGGCTCAGAAATCATTTTCGACACACCCGATGGTACTCCTAGGTGACGTGGCTCAAGTGGAATCTTGTTTTGGTCCGTTTGGAGATAGTGTTATTATCATTGCAAGATAGGTGCATGGTTTGTACCAAACAAGACTCGGAAATCATTTCGGAAGCACCCGATGGAACTCCTAGATGACGAGGCTCAAGTGGAATCATGTTTCGGTCTGTTAGGAGATAGTGTTAGTATTAGTGCAAGACAGGTGCACGGTTTGTTCCAAACAAGGATCGGAAATCATTTTGACCGCACCCGATAGAACTCCTAGGTGACGAGGCTCAAGTGAATCTCGTTTCGGTCCGTTTGGATATAGTGTTAGTATTAGTGCAAGATAGGTGCACGGTCTGTGCCAAATGTACCATAGGCTCAGAAATCATTTTCGACACACCCGATGGTACTCCTAGGTGACGTGGCTCAAGTGGAATCTTGTTTCGGTCCGTTTGGAGATAGTGTTAGTATCAGTGTAAGATAGGTGCATGGTTTGTGCCAAACAAGACTCAAAAATCATTTCAGAAGCACCCGATGGAACTCTTAGGTGATGAGGCTCAAGTGGAATCTTATTTCGGCCCGTTTGGAGATAGTGTTAGTATTAGTGCAAGATAGGTGCACGGTTTGTTCCAAACAAGGCTCAGAAATCATTTTGACCGCACCCGATACAACTCCTAGGTGACGAGGCTCAAGTGGAATCTCGTTTCAGTCCGTTTGGATATAGTGTTAGTATTAGTGCAAGATATGTGCACGGTTTGTAACAAACGTAACATAGGCTCATAAATCGTTTTGCACGCACCCGATGGTACTCCTTGTTGACGAGGCTCAAGTGGAATCTTATTTCAGTCCATTTGGAGATAGTGTTAGTATTAGTGCAAGATAGGTGCACGGTTTGTTCCAAACAAGGCTCAGAAATCATTTTGACCGCACCCGATAGAACTCCTAGGTGACGAGGCTCAAGTGAAATCTTGTTTTGGTTTGTTTGGATATAGTGTTAGTATTAGTGCAAGATAGGTGCACAGTTTGTGCCAAACATACCATAGGCTCAGAAACCGTTTTGCACACACCCGATGGTACTCCTTGGTGATGAGGCTCAAGTGGAATCTTGTTTCGATCCGTTTGGAGATAGTGTTAGTATTAGTGCAAGACAGGTGCACGGTTTGTTCCATACGAGGCTCGAAAATCATTTCGACCGCACCCGATAGAACTCCTAGGTGATGAGGCTCAAGTGGAATCTTGTTTCAGTCCGTTTGGAGATAGTGTTAGTATTAGTGCAAGATAGGTGCATGGTTTGTTCCAAACAAGGCTCGGAAATCATTTTGACCGCACCCGATAGAACTCCTAGGTGACGAGGCTCAAGTGGAATCTCGTTTTGGTCCGTTTGGATATAGTGTTAGTATTAGTGCAAGATATGTGCACGGTTTGTGCCAAATGTACCATAGGCTAAGAAATCGTTTTGGACGCACCCGATGGTACGCCTGGGTGACGAGGCTCAAGTGGAATCTTGTTTCGGTCCGTTTGGAGATAGTGTTAGTATCAGTGCAAGATAGGTGCACGGTTTGTGCCAAACAAGGCTCGGAAATCATTTCTGAAGCACCTGATGGAACTCCTAGGTGATGAGGCTCAAGTGGAATCTTGTTTCAGTCCGTGTGGAGATAGTGTTAGTATTAGTGCAAGATAGGTGCATGGTTTGTTCCAAACAAGGCTCGGAAATCATTTTGACCGCACCCGATAGAACTCCTAGGTGACGAGGCTCAAGTGGAATCTCGTTTTGGTCCGTTTGGATATAGTGTTAGTATTAGTGCAAGATATGTGCACGGTCTGTGCCAAATGTACCATAGGCTCAGAAATCGTTTTGTACGCACCCGATGGTACTCCTAGTTGACGAGGCTCAAGTGGAATCTTGTTTCGGTCCGTTTGGATATAGTGTTAGTATTAGTGCAAGACAGGTGCACGGTTTGTTCCAAACAAGGCTCGGAAATCATTTTGACCGCACCCGGTAGAACTCCTAGGTGATGAGGCTCAAGTGGATCTTGTTTCGGTCCGTTTGGATATAGTGTTAGTATTAGTGCAAGACAGGTGCACGGTTTGTTCCAAACAAGGCTCGGAAATCATTTTGACCACACCCGGTAGAACTCCTAGGTGACGAGGCTCAAGTGGAATCTCGTTTCGGTCCGTTTGGATATAGTGTTAGTATTAGTGCAAGATATGTGCACGGTTTGTAACAAACATAACATAGGCTCATAAATCGTTTTGCACGCACCCGATGGTACTCCTAGGTGATGAGGCTCAAGTGGAATCTTGTTTCGGTCCGTTTGGAGATAGTGTTAGTATTAGTGCAAGACAGGTGCACGGTTTGTTCCATACAAGGCTCGAAAATCATTTTGACCACACCCGATAGAACTCCTAGGTGACGAGGCTCAAGTGGAATCTCGTTTCGGTCTGTTTGGATATAGTGTTAATATTAGTGCAAGATATGTGCACGGTCTGTGCCAAATGTACCATAGGCTCAGAAATCGTTTTGCACGCACCCGATGGTACTCCTAGGTGATGAGGCTCAAGTGGAATCTTATTTCGGTCCGATTGGAGATAGTGTTAGTATTAGTGCAAGATAGGTGCACGGTTTGTTCCAAACAAGGCTCGGAAATCATTTTGAACGCACCCGATAGAACTCCTAGGTGACAAGGCTCAAGTGAAATCTCGTTTCGTTCTGTTTGGATATAGTGTTAGTATTAGTGCAAGATAGGTGCACGGTTTGTGCCAAACGTACCATAGGCTCAGAAATCATTTTGGACGCACCCGATGGTACTCCTAGGTGACGAGGCTCAAGTGGAATCTTGTTTCGGTCTGTTTGGAGATAGTGTTAGTATCAGTGCAAGAAAGGTGCACTGTTTGTGCTAAACAAGGCTCGGAAATTATTTCGGAAGCACCCGATGGAAGTCCTAGGTGAGGAGGCTCAAGTGGAATCTTGTTTCGGTCCATTTGGAGATAGTGTTAGTATTAGTGCAAGATAGGAGCACGGTTTGTTTCAAACAAGGCTCGGAAATCATGTTGACCACACCCGATAGAACTCCTAGGTGACGAGGCTCAAGTGGAATCTCGTTTCGGTCCGTTTGGATATAGTGTTAGTATTAGTGCAAGATAGGTGCACGGTTTGTGCCAAACGTACCATAGGCTCAGAAATCGTTTTGGACGCACCCGATAGTACTCCTAGGTGACGAGGGTCAAGTGGAATCTTGTTTTGGTCCGTTTGGAGATACTGTTATTATCATTGCAAGATAGGTGCATGGTTTGTACCAAACAAGACTCGGAAATCATTTCGGAAGCACCCGATGGAACTCCTAGATGACGAGGCTTAAGTGGAATCATGTTTCGGTCCATTAGGAGATAGTGTTAGTATTAGTGCAAGACAGGTGCACGGTTTGTTCCAAACAAGGATCGGAAATCATTTTGACCGCACCCGATAGAACTCCTGGGTGACGAGGCTCAAGTGAATCTCGTTTCGGTCTGTTTGGATATAGTGTTAGTATTAATGCAAGATAGGTGCACGGTCTGTGCCAAATGTACCATAGGCTCAGAAATCATTTTCGACACACCCGATGGTACTCCTAGGTGACGTGGCTCAAGTGGAATCTTGTTTCGGTCCGTTTGGAGATAGTGTTAGTATCAGTGTAAGATAGGTGCATGGTTTGTGCCAAACAAGACTCAAAAATCATTTCAGAAGCACCCGATGGAACTCTTAGGTGATGAGGCTCAAGTGGAATCTTATTTCGGCCCGTTTGGAGATAGTGTTAGTATTAGTGCAAGATAGGTGCACGGTTTGTTCCAAACAAGGCTCAGAAATCATTTTGACCGCACCCGATACAACTCCTAGGTGACGAGGCTCAAGTGGAATCTCGTTTCAGTCCGTTTGGATATAGTGTTAGTATTAGTGCAAGATATGTGCACGGTTTGTAACAAACGTAACATAGGCTCATAAATCGTTTTGCACGCACCCGATGGTACTCCTTGTTGACGAGGCTCAAGTGGAATCTTATTTCAGTCCAGTTGGAGATAGTGTTAGTATTAGTGCAAGATAGGTGCACGGTTTGTTCCAAACAAGGCTCAGAAATCATTTTGACCGCACCCGATAGAACTCCTAGGTGACGAGGCTCAAGTGAAATCTTGTTTCGGTTTGTTTGGATATAGTGTTAGTATTAGTGCAAGATAGGTGCACAGTTTGTGCCAAACATACCATAGGCTCAGAAACCGTTTTGCACGCACCCAATGGTACTCCTTAGCGACGAGGCTCAAGTGGAATCTTGTTTCGGTCCGTTTGGAGATAGTGTTAGTATTAGTGCAAGACAGGTGCACGGTTTGTTCCATACGAGGCTCGAAAATCATTTCGACCGCACCCGATAGAACTCCTAGGTGACGAGGCTCAAGTGGAATCTCGTTTCGGTCCGTTTGGATATAGTGTTAATATTAGTGCAAGATATGTGCACGGTCTGTGCCAAATGTACAATAGGCTCAGAAATCGTTTTGCACGCACCCGATGGTACTCCTAGGTGATGAGGCTCAAGTGGAATCTTATTTCGGTCCGTTTGGAGATAGTGTTAGTATTAGTGCAAGATAGGTGCACGGTTTGTTCCAAACAAGGCTCGGAAATCATTTTGAACGCACCCGATAGAACTCCTAGGTGATGAGGCTCAAGTGAAATCTCGTTTCGTTCTGTTTGGATATAGTGTTAGTATTAGTGCAAGATAGGTGCACGGTTTGTGCCAAACGTACCATAGGCTCAGAAATCATTTTGGACGCACCCGATGGTACTCCTAGGTGACGAGGCTCAAGTGGAATCTTGTTTCGGTCCGTTTGGAGATAGTGTTAGTATCAGTGCAAGAAAGGTGCACGGTTTGTGCCATACAAGGCTCGGAAATTATTTCGGAAGCACCCGATGGAAGTCCTAGGTGAGGAGGCTCAAGTGGAATCTTGTTTCGGTCCATTTGGAGATAGTGTTAGTATTAGTGCAAGATAGGAGCACGGTTTGTTTCAAACAAGGCTCGGAAATCATTTTGACCACACCCGATAGAACTCCTAGGTAAAGAGGCTCAAGTGGAATCTCGTTTCGGTCCGTTTGGATATAGTGTTAGTATTAGTGCAAGATAGGTGCACGGTTTGTGCCAAACGTACCATAGGCTCAGAAATCGTTTTGGACGCACCCGATGGTACTCCTAGGTGACGAGGGTGAAGTGGAATCTTGTTTTGGTCCGTTTGGAGATAGTGTTATTATCATTGCAAGATAGGTGCATGGTTTGTACCAAACAAGACTCGGAAATCATTTCGGAAGCACCCGATGGAACTCCTAGATGACGAGGCTCAAGTGGAATCATGTTTCGGTCCGTTAGGAGATAGTGTTAGTATTAGTGCAAGACAGGTGCACGGTTTGTTCCAAACAAGGATCGGAAATCATTTTGACCGCACCCAATAGAACTCCTGGGTGACGAGGCTCAAGTGAATCTCGTTTCGGTCTGTTTGGATATAGTGTTAGTATTAGTGCAAGATAGGTGCACGGTCTGTGCCAAATGTACCATAGGCTGAGAAATCGTTTTCGACACACCCGATGGTACTCCTAGGTGACGTGGCTCAAGTGGAATCTTGTTTCGGTCCGTTTGGAGATAGTGTTAGTATCAGTGTAAGATAGGTGCATGGTTTGTGCCAAACAAGACTCAAAAATCATTTCAGAAGCACCCGATGGAACTCTTAGGTGATGAGGCTCAAGTGGAATCTTATTTCGGCCCGTTTGGAGATAGTGTTAGTATTAGTGCAAGACAGGTTCACGGTTTGTTCCAAACAAGGCTCGGAAATCATTTTGATCGCACCCGGTAGAACTCCTAGGTGACGAGGCTCAAGTGGAATCTCGTTTCAGTCCGTTTGGATATAGTGTTAGTATTAGTGCAAGATATGTGCACGGTTTGTAACAAACGTAACATAGGCTCATAAATCGTTTTGCACGCACCCGATGGTACTCCTTGTTGACGAGGCTCAAGTGGAATCTTATTTCAGTCCATTTGGAGATAGTGTTAGTATTAGTGCAAGATAGGTGCACGGTTTGTTCCAACCAAGGCTCAGAAATCATTTTGACCGCACCCGATAGAACTCCTAGGTGACGAGGCTCAAGTGAAATCTTGTTTCGGTTTGTTTGGATATAGTGTTAGTATTAGTGCAAGATAGGTGCACAGTTTGTGCCAAACATACCATAGGCTCAGAAACCGTTTTGCACGCACCCGATGGTACTCCTTGGTGACGAGGCTCAAGTGGAATCTTGTTTCGGTCCGTTTGGAGATAGTGTTAGTATTAGTGCAAGACAGGTGCACGGTTTGTTCCATACGAGGCTCGAAAATCATTTCGACCGCACCCGATAGAACTTGATGAGGACATCATTGGCTCAAATATGACCATGCCAACCACTTCTATACCAAAGGTGCAACCATTCTATATGAGGCTTATCATTGATGCATTTGATGAATTGGTGCTCCACCATAAAATGTGTTCATTCTCATTTTCAGAATTACTTACATGGATCAAGGGAAGGTTTGATTGCATATGGAAAGCATGGAAGGTTAATGAAGTTGATTGGGGACCAAATCCAAGTATTCCTAACGTCCTCCACTAGGCCACCACGTCACTTTGGTTCCAAGGATAGAAAGAGTCCAAGTCCAACACGTTTTGGAAGTTGAATTCGGACTGCAAAATAGTCTCAAATTGCGACGGTCACCACGACTTCATACAGACTCCGATTGGGACGTTCTAGCACTTTTTGGAAAGCTTATCAAGTCTATTTTCCAACGGATCTGGACTCATGGCTATATCATATCCGATGCTTCCGCAATCGTCGTTTCAACGCCGGGACCTTTTCTGCCTTTGGTGCTGCGTCACCCTATTTTGGGCCGATGGCCCATGTATCAAGTTGGGTTCATTAGGGACGAGTCCTAGGGTTGGAGAACGACCCCAACACCCCCCTGGTCGTTCCCCTAGGTATTAATAAGGATTAGAGCCGCCACAAACAGATTGGGTTTTGTTTTGTTGAAAGTTTAGCCATTGCTACTTCCTTGTAGACGCGTGTGTCGACTAGACCATCTGTTCTACTCGATTCAGAACCCCAACTTTGTGATTTCAGATTGGTTTTCATCTCCATATTTGCAATTGAGTTGCTTGTTCTACTTGTTCTTGCTTGTTCCTCGATTGCTTGCAGGAATTACCCTAGTGGTTTGGTTGATCGTGCTCCACAAGATCGCGACGGCCGTTGGAGGTGGTGTATCGGTTGCTAAGGCGCAGCATGCTTGGATGGTTGTAGTCGGGCCGTGAACGTCATCTCCATCCCCAAATCGAGTTATCCACCTTCTCTCATCGATAGATCGGGATCAACTATGAACCCGCTAGGGTTTATGGACGATCTTTCGATGAGAGGCGTGAGATCACTCGATTTGGTGGATGGAGATGACGTTCACGGCCCGACTACAGCCTTCCAAGACCGCGCCTTAGCAACCGATACACCACCTCCAAAGGCCGTCACGATCTTGTGGAGCGCGACCACCAGCCACTAGGGCTCCCGTCCTGCAAGCAATCGAAGAACTAGCAAGAACAAGGAAACAAGCACTGAATTTGCAAGATGAAATTGAAAGCCTCAAACTGAATCTTATTATGAGTGGGGTTCCGAAGACAAGGAGACGGGCGGCTGGATCAGCACGCGCGCCTACAAGCAAGTAGCAAAGGCTAAACTTGATCTAAACAAAACCCAAGTGTTCCTGGTGGCGGCTAAGGGGTATATGACGTGTTGCTCCTTTGGTATAGAAGTGGTTGGCATGGTCATATTTGAGCCAATGATGTCCTCATCAGAACTCCTAGGTGACGAGGCTCAAGTGGAATCTCGTTTTAGTCCGTTTGGATATAGTGTTAGTATTAGTGCAAGATATGTGCACGGTTTGTGCCAAACGTACCATAGGCTAAGAAATCGTTTTGGACGCACCCGATGGTACGCCTGGGTGACGAGGCTCAAGTGGAATCTTGTTTCGGTCCGTTTGGAGATAGTGTTAGTATCAGTGCAAGATAGGTGCACGGTTTGTGCCAAACAAGGCTCGGAAATCATTTCTGAAGCACCCGATGGAACTCCTAGGTGATGAGGCTCAAGTGGAATCTTGTTTCAGTCCGTTTGGAGATAGTGTTAGTATTAGTGCAAGATAGGTGCATGGTTTGTTCCAAACAAGGCTCGGAAATCATTTTGACCGCACCCGATAGAACTCCTAGGTGACGAGGCTCAAGTGGAATCTCGTTTCGGTCCGTTTGGATATAGTGTTAGTATTAGTGCAAGATATGTGCACGGTCTGTGCCAAATGTACCATAGGCTCAGAAATCATTTTGAACGCACCCGATGGTACTCCTAGTTGACGAGGCTCAAGTGGAATCTTGTTTCGGTCCATTTGGATATAGTGTTAGTATTAGTGCAAGACAGGTGCACGGTTTGTTCCAAACAAGGCTCGGAAATCATTTTGATCGCACCCGGTAGAACTCCTAGGTGATGAGGCTCAAGTGGAATCTTGTTTCGGTCCGTTTGGATATAGTGTTAGTATTAGTGCAAGACAGGTGCACGGTTTGTTCCAAACAAGGCTCGGAAATCATTTTGACCGCACCCGGTAGAACTCCTAGTTGACGAGGCTCAAGTGGAATCTCATTTTGGTCCATTTGGATATAGTGTTAGTATTAGTGCAAGATAGGTGTACGGTTTGTGCCAAACGTACCATAGGCTCAGAAATCATTTTGGACACACCCGATGGTACTCCTAGGTGACGAGGCTCAAGTGGAATCTTGTTTCGGTCCGTTTGGATATAGTGTTAGTATTTGTGCAAGATATGTGCACGGTTTGTTCCAAACGTACCATAGGCTCAGAAATCATTTTGGATGCACCCGATGGTACTCCTAGGTGACGAGGCTCAAGTGGAATCTTGTTTCGGTCCGTTTGGAGATAGTGTTAGTATTAGTGCAAGATAGGTGCACGGTTTGTTCCAAACAAGGCTCGGAAATCATTTTGACCGCACCCGGTAGAACTCCTAGGTGACGAGGCTCAAGTGGAATCTCGTTTCGGTCCGTTTGGATATAGTGTTAGTATTAGTGCAAGATATGTGCACGGCTTGTAACAAACATAACATAGGCTCATAAATCATTTTGCACGCACCCGATGGTACTCCTAGGTGATGAGGCTCAAGTGGAATCTTGTTTCGGTCCGTTTGGAGATAGTGTTAGTATTAGTGCAAGACAGGTGCACGGTTTGTTCCATACAAGGCTCGAAAATCATTTTGACCGCACCCGATAGAACTCCTAGGTGATGAGGCTCAAGTGGAATCTCGTTTCAGTCCGTTTGGATATACTATTAATATTAGTGCAAGATAGGTGCATGGTCTGTGTCAAATGTACCATAGGCTCAGAAATCATTTTCGACACACCCGATGGTACTCCTAGGTGACGTGGCTCAAGTGGAATCTTGTTTTGGTCCGTTTGGAGATAGTGTTATTATCATTGCAAGATAGGTGCATGGTTTGTACCAAACAAGACTCGGAAATCATTTCGGAAGCACCCGATGGAACTCCTAGATGACGAGGCTCAAGTGGAATCATGTTTCGGTCTGTTAGGAGATAGTGTTAGTATTAGTGCAAGACAGGTGCACGGTTTGTTCCAAACAAGGATCGGAAATCATTTTGACCGCACCCGATAGAACTCCTAGGTGACGAGGCTCAAGTGAATCTCGTTTCGGTCCGTTTGGATATAGTGTTAGTATTAGTGCAAGATAGGTGCACGGTCTGTGCCAAATGTACCATAGGCTCAGAAATCATTTTCGACACACCCGATGGTACTCCTAGGTGACGTGGCTCAAGTGGAATCTTGTTTCGGTCCGTTTGGAGATAGTGTTAGTATCAGTGTAAGATAGGTGCATGGTTTGTGCCAAACAAGACTCAAAAATCATTTCAGAAGCACCCGATGGAACTCTTAGGTGATGAGGCTCAAGTGGAATCTTATTTCGGCCCGTTTGGAGATAGTGTTAGTATTAGTGCAAGATAGGTGCACGGTTTGTTCCAAACAAGGCTCAGAAATCATTTTGACCGCACCCGATACAACTCCTAGGTGACGAGGCTCAAGTGGAATCTCGTTTCAGTCCGTTTGGATATAGTGTTAGTATTAGTGCAAGATATGTGCACGGTTTGTAACAAACGTAACATAGGCTCATAAATCGTTTTGCACGCACCCGATGGTACTCCTTGTTGACGAGGCTCAAGTGGAATCTTATTTCAGTCCATTTGGAGATAGTGTTAGTATTAGTGCAAGATAGGTGCACGGTTTGTTCCAAACAAGGCTCAGAAATCATTTTGACCGCACCCGATAGAACTCCTAGGTGACGAGGCTCAAGTGAAATCTTGTTTTGGTTTGTTTGGATATAGTGTTAGTATTAGTGCAAGATAGGTGCACAGTTTGTGCCAAACATACCATAGGCTCAGAAACCGTTTTGCACACACCCGATGGTACTCCTTGGTGATGAGGCTCAAGTGGAATCTTGTTTCGATCCGTTTGGAGATAGTGTTAGTATTAGTGCAAGACAGGTGCACGGTTTGTTCCATACGAGGCTCGAAAATCATTTCGACCGCACCCGATAGAACTCCTAGGTGATGAGGCTCAAGTGGAATCTTGTTTCAGTCCGTTTGGAGATAGTGTTAGTATTAGTGCAAGATAGGTGCATGGTTTGTTCCAAACAAGGCTCGGAAATCATTTTGACCGCACCCGATAGAACTCCTAGGTGACGAGGCTCAAGTGGAATCTCGTTTTGGTCCGTTTGGATATAGTGTTAGTATTAGTGCAAGATATGTGCACGGTTTGTGCCAAATGTACCATAGGCTAAGAAATCGTTTTGGACGCACCCGATGGTACGCCTGGGTGACGAGGCTCAAGTGGAATCTTGTTTCGGTCCGTTTGGAGATAGTGTTAGTATCAGTGCAAGATAGGTGCACGGTTTGTGCCAAACAAGGCTCGGAAATCATTTCTGAAGCACCTGATGGAACTCCTAGGTGATGAGGCTCAAGTGGAATCTTGTTTCAGTCCGTGTGGAGATAGTGTTAGTATTAGTGCAAGATAGGTGCATGGTTTGTTCCAAACAAGGCTCGGAAATCATTTTGACCGCACCCGATAGAACTCCTAGGTGACGAGGCTCAAGTGGAATCTCGTTTTGGTCCGTTTGGATATAGTGTTAGTATTAGTGCAAGATATGTGCACGGTCTGTGCCAAATGTACCATAGGCTCAGAAATCGTTTTGTACGCACCCGATGGTACTCCTAGTTGACGAGGCTCAAGTGGAATCTTGTTTCGGTCCGTTTGGATATAGTGTTAGTATTAGTGCAAGACAGGTGCACGGTTTGTTCCAAACAAGGCTCGGAAATCATTTTGACCGCACCCGGTAGAACTCCTAGGTGATGAGGCTCAAGTGGATCTTGTTTCGGTCCGTTTGGATATAGTGTTAGTATTAGTGCAAGACAGGTGCACGGTTTGTTCCAAACAAGGCTCGGAAATCATTTTGACCACACCCGGTAGAACTCCTAGGTGACGAGGCTCAAGTGGAATCTCGTTTCGGTCCGTTTGGATATAGTGTTAGTATTAGTGCAAGATATGTGCACGGTTTGTAACAAACATAACATAGGCTCATAAATCGTTTTGCACGCACCCGATGGTACTCCTAGGTGATGAGGCTCAAGTGGAATCTTGTTTCGGTCCGTTTGGAGATAGTGTTAGTATTAGTGCAAGACAGGTGCACGGTTTGTTCCATACAAGGCTCGAAAATCATTTTGACCACACCCGATAGAACTCCTAGGTGACGAGGCTCAAGTGGAATCTCGTTTCGGTCTGTTTGGATATAGTGTTAATATTAGTGCAAGATATGTGCACGGTCTGTGCCAAATGTACCATAGGCTCAGAAATCGTTTTGCACGCACCCGATGGTACTCCTAGGTGATGAGGCTCAAGTGGAATCTTATTTCGGTCCGATTGGAGATAGTGTTAGTATTAGTGCAAGATAGGTGCACGGTTTGTTCCAAACAAGGCTCGGAAATCATTTTGAACGCACCCGATAGAACTCCTAGGTGACAAGGCTCAAGTGAAATCTCGTTTCGTTCTGTTTGGATATAGTGTTAGTATTAGTGCAAGATAGGTGCACGGTTTGTGCCAAACGTACCATAGGCTCAGAAATCATTTTGGACGCACCCGATGGTACTCCTAGGTGACGAGGCTCAAGTGGAATCTTGTTTCGGTCTGTTTGGAGATAGTGTTAGTATCAGTGCAAGAAAGGTGCACTGTTTGTGCTAAACAAGGCTCGGAAATTATTTCGGAAGCACCCGATGGAAGTCCTAGGTGAGGAGGCTCAAGTGGAATCTTGTTTCGGTCCATTTGGAGATAGTGTTAGTATTAGTGCAAGATAGGAGCACGGTTTGTTTCAAACAAGGCTCGGAAATCATGTTGACCACACCCGATAGAACTCCTAGGTGACGAGGCTCAAGTGGAATCTCGTTTCGGTCCGTTTGGATATAGTGTTAGTATTAGTGCAAGATAGGTGCACGGTTTGTGCCAAACGTACCATAGGCTCAGAAATCGTTTTGGACGCACCCGATAGTACTCCTAGGTGACGAGGGTCAAGTGGAATCTTGTTTTGGTCCGTTTGGAGATACTGTTATTATCATTGCAAGATAGGTGCATGGTTTGTACCAAACAAGACTCGGAAATCATTTCGGAAGCACCCGATGGAACTCCTAGATGACGAGGCTTAAGTGGAATCATGTTTCGGTCCATTAGGAGATAGTGTTAGTATTAGTGCAAGACAGGTGCACGGTTTGTTCCAAACAAGGATCGGAAATCATTTTGACCGCACCCGATAGAACTCCTGGGTGACGAGGCTCAAGTGAATCTCGTTTCGGTCTGTTTGGATATAGTGTTAGTATTAATGCAAGATAGGTGCACGGTCTGTGCCAAATGTACCATAGGCTCAGAAATCATTTTCGACACACCCGATGGTACTCCTAGGTGACGTGGCTCAAGTGGAATCTTGTTTCGGTCCGTTTGGAGATAGTGTTAGTATCAGTGTAAGATAGGTGCATGGTTTGTGCCAAACAAGACTCAAAAATCATTTCAGAAGCACCCGATGGAACTCTTAGGTGATGAGGCTCAAGTGGAATCTTATTTCGGCCCGTTTGGAGATAGTGTTAGTATTAGTGCAAGATAGGTGCACGGTTTGTTCCAAACAAGGCTCAGAAATCATTTTGACCGCACCCGATACAACTCCTAGGTGACGAGGCTCAAGTGGAATCTCGTTTCAGTCCGTTTGGATATAGTGTTAGTATTAGTGCAAGATATGTGCACGGTTTGTAACAAACGTAACATAGGCTCATAAATCGTTTTGCACGCACCCGATGGTACTCCTTGTTGACGAGGCTCAAGTGGAATCTTATTTCAGTCCAGTTGGAGATAGTGTTAGTATTAGTGCAAGATAGGTGCACGGTTTGTTCCAAACAAGGCTCAGAAATCATTTTGACCGCACCCGATAGAACTCCTAGGTGACGAGGCTCAAGTGAAATCTTGTTTCGGTTTGTTTGGATATAGTGTTAGTATTAGTGCAAGATAGGTGCACAGTTTGTGCCAAACATACCATAGGCTCAGAAACCGTTTTGCACGCACCCAATGGTACTCCTTAGCGACGAGGCTCAAGTGGAATCTTGTTTCGGTCCGTTTGGAGATAGTGTTAGTATTAGTGCAAGACAGGTGCACGGTTTGTTCCATACGAGGCTCGAAAATCATTTCGACCGCACCCGATAGAACTCCTAGGTGACGAGGCTCAAGTGGAATCTCGTTTCGGTCCGTTTGGATATAGTGTTAATATTAGTGCAAGATATGTGCACGGTCTGTGCCAAATGTACAATAGGCTCAGAAATCGTTTTGCACGCACCCGATGGTACTCCTAGGTGATGAGGCTCAAGTGGAATCTTATTTCGGTCCGTTTGGAGATAGTGTTAGTATTAGTGCAAGATAGGTGCACGGTTTGTTCCAAACAAGGCTCGGAAATCATTTTGAACGCACCCGATAGAACTCCTAGGTGATGAGGCTCAAGTGAAATCTCGTTTCGTTCTGTTTGGATATAGTGTTAGTATTAGTGCAAGATAGGTGCACGGTTTGTGCCAAACGTACCATAGGCTCAGAAATCATTTTGGACGCACCCGATGGTACTCCTAGGTGACGAGGCTCAAGTGGAATCTTGTTTCGGTCCGTTTGGAGATAGTGTTAGTATCAGTGCAAGAAAGGTGCACGGTTTGTGCCATACAAGGCTCGGAAATTATTTCGGAAGCACCCGATGGAAGTCCTAGGTGAGGAGGCTCAAGTGGAATCTTGTTTCGGTCCATTTGGAGATAGTGTTAGTATTAGTGCAAGATAGGAGCACGGTTTGTTTCAAACAAGGCTCGGAAATCATTTTGACCACACCCGATAGAACTCCTAGGTAAAGAGGCTCAAGTGGAATCTCGTTTCGGTCCGTTTGGATATAGTGTTAGTATTAGTGCAAGATAGGTGCACGGTTTGTGCCAAACGTACCATAGGCTCAGAAATCGTTTTGGACGCACCCGATGGTACTCCTAGGTGACGAGGGTGAAGTGGAATCTTGTTTTGGTCCGTTTGGAGATAGTGTTATTATCATTGCAAGATAGGTGCATGGTTTGTACCAAACAAGACTCGGAAATCATTTCGGAAGCACCCGATGGAACTCCTAGATGACGAGGCTCAAGTGGAATCATGTTTCGGTCCGTTAGGAGATAGTGTTAGTATTAGTGCAAGACAGGTGCACGGTTTGTTCCAAACAAGGATCGGAAATCATTTTGACCGCACCCAATAGAACTCCTGGGTGACGAGGCTCAAGTGAATCTCGTTTCGGTCTGTTTGGATATAGTGTTAGTATTAGTGCAAGATAGGTGCACGGTCTGTGCCAAATGTACCATAGGCTGAGAAATCGTTTTCGACACACCCGATGGTACTCCTAGGTGACGTGGCTCAAGTGGAATCTTGTTTCGGTCCGTTTGGAGATAGTGTTAGTATCAGTGTAAGATAGGTGCATGGTTTGTGCCAAACAAGACTCAAAAATCATTTCAGAAGCACCCGATGGAACTCTTAGGTGATGAGGCTCAAGTGGAATCTTATTTCGGCCCGTTTGGAGATAGTGTTAGTATTAGTGCAAGACAGGTTCACGGTTTGTTCCAAACAAGGCTCGGAAATCATTTTGATCGCACCCGGTAGAACTCCTAGGTGACGAGGCTCAAGTGGAATCTTATTTCGGTCCGTTTGGATATAGTGTTAGTATTAGTGCAAGACAGGTGCATGGTTTGTTCCAAACAAGGCTCGGAAATCATTTTGATCGCACCCGGTAGAACTCCTAGGTGACGAGGCTCAAGTGGAATCTTGTTTCGGTCCGTTTGGAGATAGTGTTAGTATTAGTGCAAGATAGGAGCACGGTTTGTTCCAAACAAGGCTCGGAAATCATTTTGACCACACCCGATAGAACTCCTAGGTGACGAGGCTCAAGTGGAATCTTGTTTCGGTCCGTTTGGATATAGTGTTAGTATTAGTGCAAGATATGTGCACGGTCTGTGCCAAATGTACCATAGGCTCAGAAATCATTTTGTACGCACCCGATGGTACTCCTAGTTGACGAGGCTCAAGTGGAATCTTGTTTCAGTCCGTTTGGATATAGTGTTAGTATTAGAGCAAGACAGGTGCATGGTTTGTTCCAAACAAGGCTCGGAAATCATTTTGACCGCACCCGATAGAACTCCTAGGTGACGAGGCTCAAGTGGAATCTCGTTTCGGTCCGTTTGGATATAGTGTTAATATTAGTGCAAGATATGTGCACGGTCTGTGCCAAATGTACCATAGGCTCAGAAATCGTTTTGCACGCACCCGATGGTACTCCTAGGTGATGAGGCTCAAGTGGAATCTTATTTCGGTCCGTTTGGAGATAGTGTTAGTATTAGTGCAAGATAGGTGCACGGTTTGTTCCAAACAAGGCTCGGAAATCATTTTGAACGCACCCGATAGAACTCCTAGGTGACGAGGCTCAAGTGAAATCTCGTTTCGTTCTGTTTGGATATAGTGTTAGTATTAGTGCAAGATAGGTGCACGGTTTGTGCCAAACGTACCATAGGCTCAGAAATCATTTTGGACGCACCCGATGGTACTCCTAGGTGACGAGGCTCAAGTGGAATCTTGTTTCGGTCCGTTTGGAGATAGTGTTAGTATCAGTGCAAGAAAGGTGCACGGTTTGTGCCATACAAGGCTCGGAAATTATTTCGGAAGCACCCGATGGAAGTCCTAGGTGAGGAGGCTCAAGTGGAATCTTGTTTTGGTCCATTTGGAGATAGTGTTAGTATTAGTGCAAGATAGGAGCATGGTTTGTTTCAAACAAGGCTCGGAAATCATTTTGACCACACCCGATAGAACTCCTAGGTAAAGAGGCTCAAGTGGAATCTCGTTTCGGTCCGTTTGGATATAGTGTTAGTATTAGTGCAAGATAGGTGCACGGTTTGTGCCAAACGTACCATAGGCTCAGAAATCGTTTTGGACGCACCCGATGGTACTCCTAGGTGACGAGGGTGAAGTGGAATCTTGTTTTGGTCCGTTTGGAGATAGTGTTATTATCATTGCAAGATAGGTGCATGGTTTGTACCAAACAAGACTCGGAAATTATTTCGGAAGCACCCGATGGAACTCCTAGATGACGAGGCTCAAGTGGAATCATGTTTCGGTCCGTTAGGAGATAGTGTTAGTGTTAGTGCAAGACAGGTGCACGGTTTGTTCCAAACAAGGATCGGAAATCATTTTGACCGCACCCGATAGAACTCCTGGGTGACGAGGCTCAAGTGAATCTCGTTTCGGTCTATTTGGATATAGTGTTAGTATTAGTGCAAGATAGGTGCACGGTCTGTGCCAAATGTACCATAGGCTGAGAAATCGTTTTCGACACACCCGATGGTACTCCTAGGTGACGTGGCTCAAGTGGAATCTTGTTTCGGTCCGTTTGGAGATAGTGTTAGTATCAGTGTAAGATAGGTGCATGGTTTGTGCCAAACAAGACTCAAAAATCATTTCAGAAGCACCCGATGGAACTCTTAGGTGATGAGGCTCAAGTGGAATCTTATTTTGGCCCGTTTGGAGATAGTGTTAGTATTAGTGCAAGACAGGTGCATGGTTTGTTCCAAACAAGGCTCGGAAATCATTTTGATCGCACCCGGTAGAACTCCTAGGTGACGAGGCTCAAGTGGAATCTTGTTTCGGTCCGTTTGGATATAGTGTTAGTATTAGTGCAAGACAGGTGCACGGTTTGTTCCAAACAAGGCTCGGAAATCATTTTGATCGCACCCGGTAGAACTCCTAGGTGACGAGGCTCAAGTGGAATCTTGTTTCGGTCCGTTTGGAGATAGTGTTAGTATTAGTGCAAGATAGGAGCACGGTTTGTTCCAAACAAGGCTCGGAAATCATTTTGACCACACCCGATAGAACTCCTAGGTGACGAGGCTCAAGTGGAATCTTGTTTCGGTCCGTTTGGATATAGTGTTAGTATTTGTGCAAGATATGTGCACGGTTTGTTCCAAACGTACCATAGGCTCAGAAATCATTTTGGACGCACCCGATGGTACTCCTAGGTGACGAGGCTCAAGTGGAATCTTGTTTCGGTCCGTTTGGAGATAGTGTTAGTATTAGTGCAAGATAGGTGCACGGTTTGTTCCAAACAAGGCTCGGAAATCATTTTGACCGCACCCGGTAGAACTCCTAGGTGACGAGGCTCAAGTGGAATCTCATTTCGGTCCGTTTGGATATAGTGTTAGTATTAGTGCAAGATATGTGCACGGCTTGTAACAAACATAACATAGGCTCATAAATCGTTTTGCACGCACCCGATGGTACTCCTAGGTGATGAGGCTCAAGTGGAATCTTGTTTCGGTCCGTTTGGAGATAGTGTTAGTATTAGTGCAAGACAGGTGCACGGTTTGTTCCATACAAGGCTCGAAAATCATTTTGACCGCACCCGATAGAACTCCTAGGTGATGAGGCTCAAGTGGAATCTCGTTTCAGTCCGTTTGGATATAGTGTTAATATTAGTGCAAGATAGGTGCATGGTCTGTGTCAAACGTACCATAGGCTCAAAAATCATTTTGCACGCACCCGATGGTACTCTTGGGTGACGAGGCTCAAGTGGAATCTTGTTTCGGTCCGTTTGGAGATAGTGTTAGTATCAGTGCAACATAGGTGCACGGTTTCTTCCAAACAAGGCTCAGAAATCATTTTGGCCGCACTCGATAGAACTCCTAGGTGACAAGGCTCAAGTGGAATCTTGTTTCGGTCTGTTTGGATATAGTGTTAGTATTAGTGCAAGATATGTGCATGGTCTATGCCAAATGTACCATAGGCTCAGAAATCGTTTTGCACGCACCCGATGGTACTCCTAGGTGATGAGGCTCAAGTGGAATCTTATTTCGGTCCGTTTGGAGATAGTGTTAGTATTAGTGCAAGATAGGTGCACAGTTTGTTCCAAACAAGGCTCGGAAATCATTTTGACCGCACCCGATAGAACTCCTAGGTGACGAGGCTCAAGTGGAATCTCATTTCGGTCCGTTTGGATATAGTGTTAGTATTAGTGCAAGATACGTGCACGGTTTGTAACAAACGTACCATAGGCTTAGAAATTATTTTGGACACACCCGATGGTACTCCTAGGTGACGAGGCTCAAGTGGAATCTTGTTTCGGTCCGTTTGGATATAGTGTTAGTATTAGTGCAAGATATGTGCACAGTTTGTGCCAAATGTACCATAGGCTCAGAAATCATTTTAGACGCACCCGATGGTACTCCTAGGTGACGAGGCTCAAGTGGAATCTTGTTTTGGTCCGTTTGGAGATAGTGTTAGTATCAATGCAAGAAAGGTGCACGGTTTGTGCCAAACAAGGCTCGGAAATCATTTCAGAAGCACCCGATGGAACTCCTAGGTGAGGAGGCTCAAGTGGAATCTTGTTTTGGTCCGTTTGGAGATAGTGTTAGTATTAGTGCAAGATAGGAGCACGGTTTGTTCCAAACAAGGCTCGGAAATCATTTTGACCACACCCGATAGAACTCCTAGGTGACGAGGCTCAAGTGGAATCTTGTTTCGGTCCGTTTGGATATAGTGTTAGTATTAGTGCAAGATAGGTCCACGGTTTGTGCCAAACGTACCATAGGCTCAGAAATCATTTTAGACGCACCCGATGGTACTCCTAGGTGACGAGGCTCAAGTGGAATCTTGTTTTGGTCCGTTTGGAGATAGTGTTAGTATCAGTGCAAGAAAGGTGCACGGTTTGTGCCAAACAAGGCTTAGAAATCATTTCGGAAGCACCCGATGGAACTCCTAGGTGAGGAGGCTCAAGTGGAATCTTGTTTCGGTCCGTTTGGAGATAGTGTTAGTATTAGTGCAAGATAGGAGCACGGTTTGTTCCAAACAAGGCTCGGAAATCATTTTGACCACACCCGATAGAACTCCTAGGTGACGAGGCTCAAGTGGAATCTCGTTTCGGTCCGTTTGGATATAGTGTTAGTATTAGTGCAAGATAGGTGCACGGTCTGTGCCAAATGTACCATAGGCTCAGAAATCGTTTTCGACACACCCGATGGTACTCCTAGGTGACGTGGCTCAAGTGGAATCTTGTTTCGGTCCGTTTGGATATAGTGTTAGTATCAGTGTAAGATAGGTGCATGGTTTGTGCCAAACAAGACTCAAAAATCATTTCAGAAGCACCCGATGGAACTCTTAGGTGATGAGGCTCAAGTGGAATCTTATTTCGGCCCGTTTGGAGATAGTGTTAGTATTAGTGCAAGATAGGTGCACGGTTTGTTCCAAACAAGGCTCAGAAATCATTTTGACCGCACCCGATACAACTCCTAGGTGACGAGGCTCAAGTGGAATCTCGTTTCAGTCCGTTTGGATATAGTGTTAGTATTAGTGCAAGATATGTGCACGGTTTGTAACAAACGTAACATAGGCTCATAAATCGTTTTGCACGCACCCGATGGTACTCCTTGTTGATGAGGCTCAAGTGGAATCTTATTTCAGTCCATTTGGAGATAGTGTTAGTATTAGTGCAAGATAGGTGCACGGTTTGTTCCAAACAAGGCTCAGAAATCATTTTGACCGCACCCGATAGAACTCCTAGGTGACGAGGCTCAAGTGAAATCTTGTTTCGGTTTGTTTGGATATAGTGTTAGTATTAGTGCAAGATAGGTGCACAGTTTGTGCCAAACATACCATAGGCTCAGAAACCGTTTTGCACGCACCCGATGGTACTCCTTAGCGACGAGGCTCAAGTGGAATCTTGTTTCGGTCCGTTTGGAGATAGTGTTAGTATTAGTGCAAGACAGGTGCACAGTTTGTTCCATACGAGGCTCGAAAATCATTTCGACCGCACCCGATAGAACTCCTAGGTGACGAGGCTCAAGTGGAATCTCGTTTCGGTCCGTTTGGATATAGTGTTAATATTAGTGCAAGATATGTGCACGGTCTGTGCCAAATGTACCATAGGCTCAGAAATCGTTTTGCACGCACCCGATGGTACTCCTAGGTGATGAGGCTCAAGTGGAATCTTATTTCGGTCCGTTTGGAGATAGTGTTAGTATTAGTGCAAGATAGGTGCACGGTTTGTTCCAAACAAGGCTCGGAAATCATTTTGAACGCACCCGATAGAACTCCTAGGTGATGAGGCTCAAGTGAAATCTCGTTTCGTTCTGTTTGGATATAGTGTTAGTATTAGTGCAAGATAGGTGCACGGTTTGTGCCAAACGTACCATAGGCTCAGAAATCATTTTGGACGCACCCGATGGTACTCCTAGGTGACGAGGCTCAAGTGGAATCTTGTTTCGGTCCGTTTGGAGATAGTGTTAGTATCAGTGCAAGAAAGGTGCACGGTTTGTGCCATACAAGGCTCGGAAATTATTTCGGAAGCACCCGATGGAAGTCCTAGGTGAGGAGGCTCAAGTGGAATCTTGTTTCGGTCCATTTGGAGATAGTGTTAGTATTAGTGCAAGATAGGAGCACGGTTTGTTTCAAACAAGGCTCGGAAATCATTTTGACCACACCCGATAGAACTCCTAGGTAAAGAGGCTCAAGTGGAATCTCGTTTCGGTCCGTTTGGATATAGTGTTAGTATTAGTGCAAGATAGGTGCACGGTTTGTGCCAAACGTACCATAGGCTCAGAAATCATTTTGGACGCACCCGATGGTACTCCTAGGTGACGAGGGTGAAGTGGAATCTTGTTTTGGTCCGTTTGGAGATAGTGTTATTATCATTGCAAGATAGGTGCATGGTTTGTACCAAACAAGACTCGGAAATCATTTCGGAAGCACCCGATGGAACTCCTAGATGACGAGGCTCAAGTGGAATCATGTTTCGGTCCGTTAGGAGATAGTGTTAGTATTAGTGCAAGACAGGTGCACGGTTTGTTCCAAACAAGGATCGGAAATCATTTTGACCGCACCCAATAGAACTCCTGGGTGACGAGGCTCAAGTGAATCTCGTTTCGGTCTGTTTGGATATAGTGTTAGTATTAGTGCAAGATAGGTGCACGGTCTGTGCCAAATGTACCATAGGCTGAGAAATCGTTTTCGACACACCCGATGGTACTCCTAGGTGACGTGGCTCAAGTGGAATCTTGTTTCGGTCCGTTTGGAGATAGTGTTAGTATCAGTGTAAGATAGGTGCATGGTTTGTGCCAAACAAGACTCAAAAATCATTTCAGAAGCACCCGATGGAACTCTTAGGTGATGAGGCTCAAGTGGAATCTTATTTCGGCCCGTTTGGAGATAGTGTTAGTATTAGTGCAAGACAGGTTCACGGTTTGTTCCAAACAAGGCTCAGAAATCATTTTGATCGCACCCGGTAGAACTCCTAGGTGACGAGGCTCAAGTGGAATCTTGTTTCGGTCTGTTTGGATATAGTGTTAGTATTAGTGCAAGACAGGTGCATGGTTTGTTCCAAACAAGGCTCGGAAATCATTTTGATCGCACCCGGTAGAACTCCTAGGTGACGAGGCTCAAGTGGAATCTTGTTTCGGTCCGTTTGGAGATAGTGTTAGTATTAGTGCAAGATAGGAGCACGGTTTGTTCCAAACAAGGCTCGGAAATCATTTTGACCACACCCGATAGAACTCCTAGGTGACGAGGCTCAAGTGGAATCTTGTTTCGGTCCGTTTGGATATAGTGTTAGTATTAGTGCAAGATATGTGCACGGTCTGTACCAAATGTACCATAGGCTCAGAAATCATTTTGTACGCACCCGATGGTACTCCTAGTTGACGAGGCTCAAGTGGAATCTTGTTTCAGTCCGTTTGGATATAGTGTTAGTATTAGAGCAAGACAGGTGCATGGTTTGTTCCAAACAAGGCTCGGAAATCATTTTGACCGCACCCGATAGAACTCCTAGGTGACGAGGCTCAAGTGGAATCTCGTTTCGGTCCGTTTGGATATAGTGTTAATATTAGTGCAAGATAGGTGCACGGTTTGTGCCAAACGTACCATAGGCTCAGAAATCATTTTGGACGCACCCGATGGTACTCCTAGGTGACGAGGCTCAAGTGGAATCTTGTTTCGGTCCGTTTGGAGATAGTGTTAGTATCAGTGCAAGAAAGGTGCACGGTTTGTGCCATACAAGGCTCGGAAATTATTTCGGAAGCACCCGATGGAAGTCCTAGGTGAGGAGGCTCAAGTGGAATCTTGTTTCGGTCCATTTGGAGATAGTGTTAGTATTAGTGCAAGATAGGAGCACGGTTTGTACCAAACAAGACTCGGAAATCATTTCGGAAGCACCCGATGGAACTCCTAGATGACGAGGCTCAAGTGGAATCATGTTTCGGTCCGTTAGGAGATAGTGTTAGTATTAGTGCAAGACAGGTGCACGGTTTGTTCCAAACAAGGATCGGAAATCATTTTGACCGCACCCGATAGAACTCCTGGGTGACGAGGCTCAAGTGAATCTCGTTTCGGTCTATTTGGATATAGTGTTAGTATTAGTGCAAGATAGGTGCACGGTCTGTGCCAAATGTACCATAGGCTGAGAAATCGTTTTCGACACACCCGATGGTACTCCTAGGTGATGTGGCTCAAGTGGAATCTTGTTTCGGTCCGTTTGGAGATAGTGTTAGTATCAGTGTAAGATAGGTGCATGGTTTGTGCCAAACAAGACTCAAAAATCATTTCAGAAGCACCCGATGGAACTCTTAGGTGATGAGGCTCAAGTGGAATCTTATTTTGGCCCGTTTGGAGATAGTGTTAGTATTAGTGCAAGACAGGTGCATGGTTTGTTCCAAACAAGGCTCGGAAATCATTTTGATCGCACCCGGTAGAACTCCTAGGTGACGAGGCTCAAGTGGAATCTTGTTTCGGTCCGTTTGGATATAGTGTTAGTATTAGTGCAAGACAGGTGCACGGTTTGTTCCAAACAAGGCTCGGAAATCATTTTGATCGCACCCGGTAGAACTCCTAGGTGACGAGGCTCAAGTGGAATCTTGTTTCGGTCCGTTTGGAGATAGTGTTAGTATTAGTGCAAGATAGGAGCACGGTTTGTTCCAAACAAGGCTCGGAAATCATTTTGACCACACCCGATAGAACTCCTAGGTGACGAGGCTCAAGTGGAATCTTGTTTCGGTCCGTTTGGATATAGTGTTAGTATTTGTGCAAGATATGTGCACGGTTTGTTCCAAACGTACCATAGGCTCAGAAATCATTTTGGACGCACCCGATGGTACTCCTAGGTGACGAGGCTCAAGTGGAATCTTGTTTCGGTCCGTTTGGAGATAGTGTTAGTATTAGTGCAAGATAGGTGCACGGTTTGTTCCAAACAAGGCTCGGAAATCATTTTGACCGCACCCGGTAGAACTCCTAGGTGACGAGGCTCAAGTGGAATCTCATTTCGGTCCGTTTGGATATAGTGTTAGTATTAGTGCAAGATATGTGCACGGCTTGTAACAAACATAACATAGGCTCATAAATCGTTTTGCACGCACCCGATGGTACTCCTAGGTGATGAGGCTCAAGTGGAATCTTGTTTCGGTCCGTTTGGAGATAGTGTTAGTATCAGTGCAAGAAAGGTGCACGGTTTGTGCCATACAAGGCTCGGAAATTATTTCGGAAGCACCCGATGGAAGTCCTAGGTGAGGAGGCTCAAGTGGAATCTTGTTTCGGTCCATTTGGAGATAGTGTTAGTATCATTGCAAGATAGGTGCATGGTTTGTACCAAACAAGACTCGGAAATCATTTCGGAAGCACCCGATGGAACTCCTAGATGACGAGGCTCAAGTGGAATCATGTTTCGGTCCGTTAGGAGATAGTGTTAGTATTAGTGCAAGACAGGTGCACGGTTTGTTCCAAACAAGGATCGGAAATCATTTTGACCGCACCCGATAGAACTCCTGGGTGACGAGGCTCAAGTGAATCTCGTTTCGGTCTATTTGGATATAGTGTTAGTATTAGTGCAAGATAGGTGCACGGTCTGTGCCAAATGTACCATAGGCTGAGAAATCGTTTTCGACACACCCGATGGTACTCCTAGGTGATGTGGCTCAAGTGGAATCTTGTTTCGGTCCGTTTGGAGATAGTGTTAGTATCAGTGTAAGATAGGTGCATGGTTTGTGCCAAACAAGACTCAAAAATCATTTCAGAAGCACCCGATGGAACTCTTAGGTGATGAGGCTCAAGTGGAATCTTATTTTGGCCCGTTTGGAGATAGTGTTAGTATTAGTGCAAGACAGGTGCATGGTTTGTTCCAAACAAGGCTCGGAAATCATTTTGATCGCACCCGGTAGAACTCCTAGGTGACGAGGCTCAAGTGGAATCTTGTTTCGGTCCGTTTGGATATAGTGTTAGTATTAGTGCAAGACAGGTGCACGGTTTGTTCCAAACAAGGCTCGGAAATCATTTTGATCGCACCCGGTAGAACTCCTAGGTGACGAGGCTCAAGTGGAATCTTGTTTCGGTCCGTTTGGAGATAGTGTTAGTATTAGTGCAAGATAGGAGCACGGTTTGTTCCAAACAAGGCTCGGAAATCATTTTGACCACACCCGATAGAACTCCTAGGTGACGAGGCTCAAGTGGAATCTTGTTTCGGTCCGTTTGGATATAGTGTTAGTATTTGTGCAAGATATGTGCACGGTTTGTTCCAAACGTACCATAGGCTCAGAAATCATTTTGGACGCACCCGATGGTACTCCTAGGTGACGAGGCTCAAGTGGAATCTTGTTTCGGTCCGTTTGGAGATAGTGTTAGTATTAGTGCAAGATAGGTGCACGGTTTGTTCCAAACAAGGCTCGGAAATCATTTTGACCGCACCCGGTAGAACTCCTAGGTGACGAGGCTCAAGTGGAATCTCATTTCGGTCCGTTTGGATATAGTGTTAGTATTAGTGCAAGATATGTGCACGGCTTGTAACAAACATAACATAGGCTCATAAATCGTTTTGCACGCACCCGATGGTACTCCTAGGTGATGAGGCTCAAGTGGAATCTTGTTTCGGTCCGTTTGGAGATAGTGTTAGTATTAGTGCAAGACAGGTGCACGGTTTGTTCCATACAAGGCTCGAAAATCATTTTGACCGCACCCGATAGAACTCCTAGGTGATGAGGCTCAAGTGGAATCTCGTTTCAGTCCGTTTGGATATAGTGTTAATATTAGTGCAAGATAGGTGCATGGTCTGTGTCAAACGTACCATAGGCTCAAAAATCATTTTGCACGCACCCGATGGTACTCTTGGGTGACGAGGCTCAAGTGGAATCTTGTTTCGGTCCGTTTGGAGATAGTGTTAGTATCAGTGCAACATAGGTGCACGGTTTCTTCCAAACAAGGCTCAGAAATCATTTTGGCCGCACTCGATAGAACTCCTAGGTGACAAGGCTCAAGTGGAATCTTGTTTCGGTCTGTTTGGATATAGTGTTAGTATTAGTGCAAGATATGTGCATGGTCTATGCCAAATGTACCATAGGCTCAGAAATCGTTTTGCACGCACCCGATGGTACTCCTAGGTGATGAGGCTCAAGTGGAATCTTATTTCGGTCCGTTTGGAGATAGTGTTAGTATTAGTGCAAGATAGGTGCACAGTTTGTTCCAAACAAGGCTCGGAAATCATTTTGACCGCACCCGATAGAACTCCTAGGTGACGAGGCTCAAGTGGAATCTCATTTCGGTCCGTTTGGATATAGTGTTAGTATTAGTGCAAGATACGTGCACGGTTTGTAACAAACGTACCATAGGCTTAGAAATTATTTTGGACACACCCGATGGTACTCCTAGGTGACGAGGCTCAAGTGGAATCTTGTTTCGGTCCGTTTGGATATAGTGTTAGTATTAGTGCAAGATATGTGCACAGTTTGTGCCAAATGTACCATAGGCTCAGAAATCATTTTAGACGCACCCGATGGTACTCCTAGGTGACGAGGCTCAAGTGGAATCTTGTTTTGGTCCGTTTGGAGATAGTGTTAGTATCAA